>NW_027361672.1:46780000-46945287 GCF_039654945.1 Dendrobates tinctorius
ACTCCTTCTTCCACTCCAGCGCTTCACAATTAGCGTTCCGGGCCAGCAGGTGCGAATCCTGTTCGGGCAACGCCTCACCGTTCCCGTGACTTTATATAGCTGCCTTTCCGGTCGGACTAACTGTGGAAAGGGCGATGGTCCATAAAGTAACCCAAGCTGTCGGCTTGCTAGTGGCACTCTGAAAAATGCGATCTAGGCTAGGGGCCGTTCCCTTTGTGACCAGTCCATCTGACGGCCGTCAGCGTGGAACGGGACACACGGGATGACTTTCCAACCGTATCCCTGGAAGAACCAATCGTCCCTCTGAAGAATCTGCTGTTTGTCCAAAACGTCTGGCAACTCGAGGCAGGAGCTGCTCCAGACCTGTCCTTCTCCTTCCCTCCCTCTGAGGGGACTCAACCTACTTCAGCCTAGGATTCTCCCTCCAAAACTATGCTCCGCCCACCTCCCAGCACTCTTCGTGTTCCAAGCAGGGAGCCATAAAGGGTGCTCTGCTACATTACTGGTGTGTGTGGGTGTTGGAGTCTGGTCGGGTGGACCCACCTTACCTGGTTGTGGGGTACCACACCTCTGGGTGAGGTGCAGTACCTCTTTGGCGACTGGACCCTCAGGGGCACCACACATCGCTGCGTGTGGCAGCAGGAGACCAACGATCACCGAGCTCCCAGCGCTGTAAGCAGACGCTGGGAGCTGGTAGCCAAGGTAAACAGCGGGTAACTAAGCGCCGCGCACGCTTAGTTACCCACTGTTTACCCTGGATACCAGCTCCCAGCGCGAGCACACTGGTATCCAGGGTAAACAGCAGGTAACTAAGCGATGCGCGCGCTTAGTTACCCGCTATTTATCCTGGTTACAAGCGTCCTCGCTGGTCCTGATTGCTGGTGAGTCTGCCTGTTTGAGAGCTCACCAGCGATCATGTAGCGACGCACCAGCGATCCTGACCAGGTCGTATCATTGTCGGGATCGCTGGTGCGTTGTTTAGTGTAACGGGACCCTAACTGTGTAAAGACACCATCATCACACTCTGATCAAAGTGCGATTTGCATAATAAACCCAATGCGCTCAGATAAGAGAGTATATGCTGGTGTGACCCTAGCCTAAAAGTGGAAACATTCTGAAATGATTCTTGTTGGTATGATTTTTTTATATTATAAAAACCTTCTTTCTTTTCTGACTGAGCACTCATCCTATGAGCCTACGGCCATTTTTAATTAAATGATTAATTAATTAGTGCTGGCACTGCTGGATCATACCTGCCCTTTAACTTTGTAGGCTTTTAGCTGAGGAGAGGCAGTGTGTGGCTGTATTCTTTTGTTTGTATATTATGCAGTCATAGCAGCTTGCACTTGTTCACACTTGCTTTATTCTGTTCAAAGGTGCTGGTCAGTTTTTTGTAGTATACTATTGGAGGTGTTAACTGCCTCCTTTTGTGACACTCCTCCCATCAGACTAAAGCCCCCGTTACACTAAATGATGTCCCAGCGATCCCACCAACGATCCGACATGATGGGATCGCTGGGACATTGCTAGACAGCCCCAGCGATCCTGACCAGCGGCGCTGGATGCTGGTTTCTAATGTAAATGTCGGGTATCCAGGAGCAGCGTGACGCCTGGATATCCGCTGTTTACCTTGGAAACCGCCGTAAATGCTGGTTTCCAAGGTAAACATCGGGTATCTAGGAGCCGCGTGACTCCTGGATACCCGATGTTTACCTTGGAAACCAGCGTGTACGCCGGTTTCCAAGGTAAACAGCGGGTATCCAGGAGTCGCGCTGCTCCTGGATACCCGACGTTTACATTACAAACCAGCGTCGCTGATCGCTGGTCTCTCGCTGCCACACGCAGCGATGCGCGCTGGGCAGCAGGAGACCAGCAATCGAAAAATGGCCCGGGACGTTCGACGATGATCAGTGATAACCGGTAGGGGGGCCGGTCGCTGATCCCCGTCACACACAGCGATCTCGCTGGCGAGATCGCTGATGTGTCACAAAATCAGCGATCTTGCTAGCGAGATCGCTGTGTGTGACGGGACCCTAAGGTGGTTTTAAAATATCACTGGATCCAATCTACCCTTTAAATGTGTAGACTTTTACCCCAAGATAAGCAAGTTTGATAAATATTACATTTATGTAGATGATGAGCTCACAGCTGATAGTCCTACTGAATAGACTGTTAGAATTTGTATTATGGCAAGAAAAAAAGCAGCTAAGTAAAGAAAAACGAGTGGCCATCATTACGTTAAAAAATGAAGGTCAGTCAGTCTGAAAAATTGGAAAAACTTTGAAATTGTCCCCAAGTGCAGTGGCAAAAACCATCAAGAGCTACAAAGAAATTGGCTTACATGAGGACCGCCCCAGGAAAGGAAGTCCAAGAGTCACCTCTGCTGCGGAGGAGAAGTTCATCCGAGTCACCAGCCTCAGAAATCGCAGGTTAACAGCAGCTCAGATTAGAGACCAGGTCAATGCCACACAGAGTTCTAGCAGTAGACACATCTCTACAACAACTGTTAAGAGGAGACTTTGTGCAGCAGGCCTTCATGGTAAAATAGCGGCTAGGAAACCACTGCTAAGGACAGGCAACAAGCAGAAGAGACTTGTTTAGGCTAAAGAACACAAGGAATGGACATTAGACCAGTGGAAATCTGTGCTTTGGTCTGACGAGTCCAAATTTGAGATCTTTGGTTCCAACCACCGTGTCTTTGTGCGACGCAGAAAAGGTGAACGGATGGACTCTACATGCCTGGTTCCCACCATGAAGCATGGAGGAGGAGGTGGGATGGTGTGGGGCTGCTTTGCTGGTGACACTGTTGGGGATTTATTCAAAATTGAAGGCATACTGAACCAGCATGGCTACCACAGCATCTTGCAGCGGCATGCTATTCCATCCGGTTTGCATTTAGTTGGACCATCATTTATTTTTCTACAGGACAATGACCCCAAACACACCTCCAGGCTGTGTAAGGGCTATTTGACCAAGAAGGAGAGTGATGGGGTGCTACGCCAGATGACCTGGCCTCCACAGTCACCAGACCTGAACCCAATCGAGATGGTTTGGGGTGAGCTGGACAGCAGAGTGAAGGCAAAAGGGCCAACATGTGCTAAGCATCTCTGGGAACTCCTTCAAGACTGTTGGAAGACCATTTCCAGTGACTACCTCTTGAAGCTCTTCAAGAGAATGCCAAGAGTGTGCAAAGCAGTAATCAAAGCAAAAGGTGGCTACTTTGAAGAACCTAGAATATAAGACATATTTTCAGTTGTTTCACACTTTTATGTTAATTATATAATCACACATGTGTTAATTCATAGTTTTGATGCCTTCAGAGTGAATCTACAATTTTCAGTCATGAAAATAAGGAAAACTCTTTGAATGAGGAGGTGTGTCCAAGCTTTTGGTCTGTATATATATACATATATATATATATATATATATATATATATATACACATACATACACACTGCTCAGAAAATAAAGGGAACACTTACACAACAGAATATAACTCCAGGTAAATCAAACTTCTGTGAAATCAAACTGTCCACTTAGGAAGCAACACTGATTGACAATGAATTTCTCATGCTGTTGTGCAAACGGAATAGACAACAGATGGAAATTATTGGCAATTATCAAGAGACCCTCAATAAAGGAGTGGTTCTGCAGGTGGGGACCACAGACCTCAGCTCAGTACCAATGCTTTCTGGCTGATGTTTTGGTAACTTTTGAATGTTGGTTGTGCAAGGACATGTGTATACGTGCAAAAAAAACATATCAACTAAATACCCTGTTTTTGTTAACATCTTTTACTAGCACTTGCTGCTTACTGTTACATATATTTTACAACAGAGTATTCATGCACGTTTGTCATACTCTGTGTTTTTTCCTGTGTCTCAGTCTTTGGGTGGTGTGAACATTGTCTTACTGACCTGTTCAATTTTGTGCATGTCCCATGTGCTTTTAATTTATTAATTTCTTGCTTATGCAAGCTTTGGGAGATCCCCACCTCTCTCTTGTGGGACATGCACATAAAGCCATTTTGCCCAGCATGCCCATACCGGGCAGCGCCTTTCTGAATCCTGCTCATGTAGGTATTGTTCACATGATAAATACATGTGTCACGCCGTGCTCACCTGGGGGCGGGACCTTGGTCCCGACATCAGCTCTTCTGGAGCCGCGGTCACTTCGGGGGTCCCACCGGGTGCGCACGCACACCTCTCGTACCTAGGTTCCTGTCTCCTCCATGTTATGTGTGCGCTTGCGCGCTCCTCTCAGTTCGGCCTCCAGGTCCGTCCTCTCTATAGTACTGGAGGACTTGACCCAGAAGCCCTAGCAATCTTGTGATATATCAGGCTACCTCTTCCTAGGGGAGGTGCCTGATTATTGTTGTGCTTCCTGGCTTGGTCTGCCGTGTTCCTCCCTGGCTGTGCGCTGTATTCGGGTCCTCTGCCTTGCACTCTGTTGTGCCTCTTGGCACACGCTCTGACCCTATACTCTGTCTCATACTCAGTTGTGCCTCCTGGCACACACTCTGATCCTGTGCTCTGTCTTACACTGATCCTGCGCTCTGTCTTATACTGTTGTGCCTCCTAGCACACATTCTGATCCTGTGCTCTGACTTATACTCAGTTGTGCCTCCTGGCACACACTCTGACCCTGTGCCAAGTCTTATACTCAGTTGTGCCTCCTGGCACACACTCTGACCCTGTGCCTAGTCTTATACTCAGATGTGCCTCCTGGCACACGCCCTGATTCTGTACTCTGTCTCTTACTCAGTGGTGCCTCCTGGCACACGTTCCAATCCTGTACTCTGTCTTATGCTCAGTTGTGCCCTCTGGCACACACCCTGCTCCTGTACTCTGTTACACCTCCTGGCACACCTGCTGCCTGACTCAGTGCTCTGACGTGCTCCTTTGCACGCATCCTGCTTTGCTCACACCCGGACATGCTAAGTCGCTGCACGCCATACGTGCTCTCGTGTACACGCCTTGTGTTCCCGAGTACACCCACTACCGTCCGATATACCACGTGTTCCCGTGCCCACGCTTTACACGTTCCTGCAGACACACTCACTCATGTCTCCTGTGAGCCAGTCGCCTTGTGCCAGCAGTCGTGGTACCTCACCCCCTGGGGCCTGCCCCTGACATTCCCTGTATAGGGGGTTGTCTTCACTAGGTCAGCTCGCCCTGGGAGGGTTGGTGCCACGACCCAGAGGGTCCATTCCAGGAGTCGTCACAACATGGTTTAAATACATTAGATAGGACTGCTCCAAGAAGGGTATACCGTGATGTGGTGGAGTGGCTTCGTGTTAGGGACGGCGGAACGCACTAAATGTAAAATAATAGAAAGTGCGCTTGCCGCCCGGGGTCCACCGTGCAGAGGTGTTAAACTGCTGCTATATAATGGCAGACGCACAATATGGCGGTATATCGCACAAGGGTTGAACGTCACCCGGTGTGCACTGAGCGTACTCTGTTAGCTTCACAGAGACGCCTAAGACATAAATATAAGTACTGAGCCTGTTGGACTCACAGGTCTCAGAGAAATGCACACACGGTATATGGTCACAGGAGCTGGGCCCAAGACAGAGGGACAGAGTCCGTCTAGACCTACCGTGCGTGTGTCGTCGCTACTGCGGACGCCCACAGGTGCTGCAGACTGCAGCATGGCGACTGACACAGCCGCTATGGGACAGGGCCCTGGAGGGGCGCACTGTCGGACTCTAGTTAGGTGATGATATGCACTGTGGCCTGTAGCGTGCCACTGACTGGCGCTGACTCTATGACTAAGTCCCTATCCACACACATAATATCAGAGGGAGGGGAGTCTTAATGAGTCATTCGCAGGTTCATGCATCCATCATCATTCACACATGTAGCAAGTAGAGTCTATACTAGCGCATGGCCGAGCGGCAGCAACAGCCAGACCCACAGAGCTGGTCTGAGCAGAGCGTCTGGAACGCCGGGATTGCAGTGCAGGCTCCTGAGCGGTTAAGGGAGAATGGGAGACCACTGAATGCGTGGCACCCACCCACCTAGGGCGAGCAGACCTTGTAGAAACCACCCCATATACAGGGAGTGTCAGGGGCAAGACCAAGGGGGTAAGCCACCATGACAGCTGGAACCAGACGGCCGGCTCACGGAAGCAAGACAAGGCGAAACAAGACGTAAATTCAAGATAACTTCATTACAGAACACTTTAGGGTAACAACAGGTACAAAACGTAAACACACAGGGAACACATAACAAGGTGCGTGCAGGGCAAGCCAAGGTCCAAAGCATGGTACGTGCAAAATGGTAGGCAGAGGCACGGTGACGTCGGACTCCGGACAGCAAGCTACGATCAACCGGGACATCAGGTTCTGTAGCTCTGATGGCGTTCGGCAGGGTCCGGCATCTGGTAAGCAAACTAAGGTTCCATGCAAGAAGACAAGTTAGAGACATGATACGTGTTAAGGAACACGCCAGGGTCAGGTTCAAGGCAGCTTCCTGCACATGCAGAGAGGCATGCCATGGTCAGGTACAAGAATGGAAGCCTGCACGTGCAGAAGACACGCCAGGGACAGGTACAGGGACAGAGGCCTGCGTGTGCAGAGGACACGCCAGGGACAGGTACAGGGACGGAGGCCTGTGCGTGTAGAGGGACACGCCAGGGACAGGTACAGGGACAGAGGCCTGCGCGTGTAGAGGGACATGCCAGGGACAGGTATTAGGAGGGAGGCCTGCGCGTGTAGAGGGACACGCTAGGGAAAAGGATAGGATCTGTGCATGCAAGAGGGCACGACAGGTTACATGGCAAAACCTGCCAAGGGGCAGGCGAGGACCTGCGCGTGCTTTAGAGAGCAAGTAGAGCACAGTGCAGACACAGCGTGAGGTGCAAGGAAGCACAGAGAGCACGGCTGGGGCACTGGCTAGCTGATCAGTCTGCAGCACTAACAGGTGGGCAAGACTCCAGCGAACCCGGCTGAGGCATAGCAGGCGACACAGCTGTCACTGACCGACGAGCACGGCTGAGGCACAAGCAGGAGGCTAAGAAGGTCAGGTGCATGCAAAGGGCACACGAAGCAACAAAGCAAAGCAAGACAAGAAACAAGGCAGAGCTAGGCAGGTACCGAACACGGAGCGGAAACTTAGGCAGAGACACAGAGTCAAATCAGAGCGAGAACAGAGCTAGCAGCGGAGCGTAGGCTGAAGCCCAGAGCTGGACCAAGGCAGAGCCTTAGGACTAGTCAGAGAAACGAGACATAGAACTAGCAGCGGAGCGTGGGCTGAAGCCCAGAGCCGGGCCAAGGCAGAGCCTTGGGACTAGTCAGGGAGTGTGCTAGAGAGCACCAGAGGACAGGGTCTAGCAGCGGAGCGTAGGCTGAAGCCTAGAGCCGGGCCAAGGCAGAGCCTTGGGACTAGACATAGAAATGTGCAAGAGAGCACAAAAGGTAAGAGAGGAGGAATGGTGCGTGTGCCAGGAGGCACTACAGAGCACCATAGGAAGAGAGCGAGGCAGAACAAGCAAAGACCGAGAACATAGGAAGGAACACAAGGCCGAGCATAGCGAAGGCAAGACATGGCAGAAACAGGCAAGGCAGAGAACAACGGAAGGACAACAAGTCCAAGCAGAACAAGGACGAAACATGGCACAATGGACAAACATAAGACAAGGCACAGGACAAGAGACGGAGTACAAGCACGGAGCGTGTACAGAGACGCACGACAGGGCAGAGTGCAGGGACACAGAATACAGGGAGCGACCGAGCAGGCCAAGCAGCCATGCAGGGAAGCAACACGATACTCAGGCCCTGACCATAGAGAGAGGCAGTCTGATATAGGGCATTAGCACCTCCACTTCCCTTCCGGGTCAGGACCAGGGGAGAACTTCCAGTTCAGATTCTCCAGGATCACAGAGAGCAGTCACATGATCAGAGATTCCAGACATGCAGAGATGATTACAGAACCAGCCAGTGCTGGAACCTAGGAAGGACACATGATCAGGGATTCTTGGAACACAGAGATGATCACAGAAGGCAGAGTAGAAATGCAGGCATCTTGCAGCCCAACAGTCATGAGGTGAGTGTGCACACTGCTCTAGGGAACATGCAGGATAGCAGACATGAGATGCGTGTGCACACCGCTCCAGGGGTCATGAGGCAAAACAGACACGGCGGATATGACACAACCCACACAAGTGGCTCAGGTAGTGCAGCTCATCCAGGATGGCACATCAATGGCAAGAAGGTTTGTTGTGTCTGTCAGCGTAGTGTCCAGAGGCTGGAGGTGCTACCAGGAGACAGGCCAGTACACCAGGAGATGTGGAGGGGGCCATAGGAGGGCAACAACCCAGCAGCAGGACCTCTACCTCAGCCTTTGTGCAAGGAGGACAGGAGGAGCACTGCCAGAGTCCTGCAAATGACCTCCAGCAGGCCACAAATGTTCATGTGTCTGCACAAACGGTTACAAACCAACTCCATGAGGATGGTCTGAGTGCTTGACGTCCACAGATGGGGGTTGTGCTCACAGCCCAACACCATGCAGGACACTTGGCATTTGCCACAGAACACTAGCATTGGCAAATTCGCCACTGGCGCCCTGTGCTCTTCACAGAAGAAAGCAGATTCACACTGAGCACATGTGACAGACGTGATAGTTTGAAGATGCCGTGGAGAGCAATCTGCTGCCTGCAACATCCTTCAGCATGACCGGTTGGGCAGTGGGTCAGTAATGGTGTGGGATGGCATTTCTTTGGAGGGCCACACAGCCATCCATGTGCTCACCACAGGTAGCCTGAATATCATTAGGTACCGAGATGAGATCCTCAGACCCCTTGTGAGATCATATGCTGGTGCAGTTAGCCCTGGGTTCCTCGTAATGCAGGACAACGCCAGACCTCATGTGGCTGGAGTGTGTCAGCAGTTCCTGCATGTAACAACCCTGCTGGCATCACTGCATGGCCTCCCATCCCCCGCACACCAACTTACTTTCTGCTTCAAGCCATGCTGTGAATACTGTCTGTTGCCAGCCCTGTGCTCCATGTGCTATGCCTCGTGTTTTCCTGCTTGCTCTCCATGTTTCCTGACTGTGTATAGGGGTGCGGCGCCTGAACTCTCTGGTTCTTATGCAGTCAGGGTGCACCTGTGTAATCTGTCCCTGACCAATCACCTGGAGCCCTTGACTATTTAGTTTCACCACTCCCACTGAAACATTGCCTGTGCAATGTCTAATCTCAGTTAGTATCTTGCTGCTGAGGAAGCCAGGCCCTGTTCTGTGTATCTCCTTCTCTGAAGGTTTACTCTTAGTTTTGCTTTGTACCTTGTCTGCCTGCCAGGAGGCTGTATATCCTGGCCCTTGAGTCTTGTTCCCAGTGCCTTGTCTGTTCTCTGCCCGCCTGCCAGGAGGCTGAATATCCTGGTCCTTGTGTCTTTGTCCCTGTCTCTCTGTCTGAACTCAGTCTTACCTTTGTCTATCAGTCTCCCTTTCTCCTTCTCCGTGGCTCCCTTCCTTGCTGTGTCTTTCCTTGTGTCCTCCCTATCTGTGCATCTGCACTCTCGCAGCTTTATCTGTGCATCTGCACCCTCGCAGCTTTATCTGTGCATCTGCACCCTCGCAGCTTTATCTGTGCATCTGCAGCCTCGCAGCTTTATCTGTGCGTCTGCACCCTCGCAGCTTTATCTGTGCGTCTGCACCCTCGCAGCTTTATCTGTGCGTCTGCACCCTCGCAGCTTTATCTGTGCGTCTGCACCCTCGCAGCTCTGTCTGCACGGCTCCTTAGCCGCTCAGCCTGCTCCGCACTCCTGCGGCTCTGCCTGCTCCGCACTCCTGCGGCTCTGCCTACCTGCATCTCCTGTGTGAACAGGTTCAAACCTGTTCTCTCCTATACCACTCCTTCCTGCCTATATCCATACCTGCACCTCATGTGTGAACAGGTCCAAACCTGTTCTCTCATATACCACTCCTTCCTGCCTATATCCATACCTGCAGCTCCTGTGTGAACAGGTCCAGATCCTGTTCCAGCATACACCACTGGCTACACCTGCTGTGTGAACAGGTCCCTACCTGCTCCTTCTCATACCACGCCAATCTGTCCTGTGTCTCCTAGCCGTGCCCGCCTGTCCTGTGTCTCCAAGCCGTGCCCGCCTGTCCTGTGTCTCCAAGCCGTGCCCGCCTGTCCTGTGTCTCCAAGCCGTGCCCACCTGTCCTGTGTCTCCAAGCCGTGCCCACCTGTCCTGTGTCTCCAAGCCGTGCCCGCCTGTCCTGTGTCTCCAAGCCGTGCCCGCCTGTCCTGTGTCTCCAAGCCATGCCCGCCTATCCTGTGTCGCCAAGCCGTGCCCGCCTGTCCTGTGTCTCCAAGCCGTGCCCGTCCTGTGTCTCCAAGCTGTGCCCTCTTGCCCAGTGTCTCAGCCTGCCTGTTAGTCACACCTGTCCGAGTGACTTGTCCCCGAGTGGGATCAGCAGGCACAGCCAGACACCACCCTGGAGTGGCACCCGACAGCTATCTGCCGCACAAGCCTGACCTCACCATCAGAGTAAAGACCGAGGCAGCTGTCGTAGTCACGCCCCTTCCAGGGTAGTCTGGTTTGTGGCACAGTGGGGCCACAAACCCCCGGCTCGCGCCCTTCAGCCAAGGCGCGAGCGTGACACTGCAATATGAAGGCTCTGAAGCTATGTACTGGCCCGCCTGTTCCCCAGACCTGAATCCGATTGAGCACATCTGGGACATCATGTCTGGCTCCATCCACCAATGTCATGTTGCACCACAGACTGTCCAGGAGTTGGCGGATGCTTTAGTCCAGGTCTGGGAGGAGATCCCTCAGGAGAACATCCGCCTCCTCATCAGGAGCATGCCCAGGCATTGTAGGGAGGTCATACAGGCACGTGGAGGCCACACACAATACTGAGCATCATTTCCTTGTCTTCAAGCATTTCTACTGAAATTGGGTCAGCCTGTAATTTAATTTTCCACTTTGATTTTGAGTATCCTTCCAAATTCAGACCTCCATGGGATATTAATTTTGATTTACATTGATCATTTCTATGGTTTATTGTTCTCTATGAATGCCACTATGTAATGAATAAAGATTTGCAGCTGGAATATTTCATTCAGTGATATCTAGGATGTGGTATTTTAGTGTTCCCTTTATTTTTTTGAGCAGTGTGATATATATATATATATATATATACATACATATACACACACACACGATCACAAAAGTGAGTACACCCAGTAGTCGGCTTAAGAGTAGCCACGGCCCCGGTCAGTTTAGAGCAGGGGTGAGGAACCTCAGGCCCCAATGGCCCTCGATGACCTTTTATCAGGCCCCGGAGCAGATTCTCAGGGACTGCATTCTTGGGTAGGGAGCTGTATTTTGATTGCCACAATCTCATTAATTTCTTCTTGCTCTGTTAGCACACACGCAGTGTTCACTACTGAACATTGAAGGGCATGCCAGTGCCAGAGGCAGGATGTACTTTGTGGGTGGAGTTTGTATGGCTCCCGAAGGATGGTATAAATATCCAAATGGCCCTTGGCAGAAAAAAAGATTCCCCACCCCTGGTTTAGAGGATGTGGCCCCCCCAGTGTACCCAATGTATCACGTGACATGTCACATGATCCCCTTTGATAGATCGTGTGACAGGTCATGTGAATACACACAGGTGCTCTAGTGCACATCTGTAAATGGAAAATGACAATTTTTTTCCCTAATGTACAGTACTACATATAACATAGTGCTATACAAAATACAGCAGGGGTGGGAGATTAATTTTCCCAAGGGGTCACATGTGAGACAGTGAATTCTACAATGGCAAACCAATTGGCTGAAATTAATTTTGCTCAATAGTAATATTAACAAAGTAATAGTAATTATTTTTATTAATTGTATGACACTATTAAGCAGAATTAAGTATGCTGACATCCCCCTCTATACAGTATGAGTCCCTACATAGCAACCAAAGCAATCAACCTATGAGGCCCTTATACATGTAAACCATAAAAAAACCCTTAAAAAATTATGTTTATTTTATGTTTATTTAGTTAGTTTAAAAACCCAATACATAAAAACATACATGCATACACATTTGCACATAAAAAGAGTGATTTAAAAAAGCAGAAATGAGCGGAGATAGGGACTGGCACGATGACCCGTCCTGTGTGATGCGACTGGCAGGCCGGTAACTAAAACAACAAGATGCGGCACGTGATACTGTCCTGTGTGACATGGCCCACAGGCCGGTAACTAAAACAACAAGACACTGGGAAAGGGGAAACAGTTACAATGGTGGGCCCTGCGATAGGGAAAGGGGATGTGGAGACCTTCTGCACTCCCCTAAATCAGTGTCCCTAACGCTCCTAACGTTCCCTATGCCAGTTCCGCACCGGGCACCGATCAGGAACCTGTCGCCCTAGCACACCCTACACCTATCCCTTGCTGGGGAGCTGGGTGGCGCAGGCACTGGCCCCACCGCTGTACTAATGCACACTAAGGAAAAACACAAACAGGGAAACACCACTTAGCTTTACTCTGTTGCACTTGCTCCTGGTAACAGAGTCCACCACCAGAATGCAGCTCTCCTCCTGAATCGCCGCCACCAAGCTCTGTCAGAGCTACAAGGAAATCCCCTATGACTCCTTCCACACCAGGGCTAAGACAGTGCTGCAAGGAACGCTCTCCAGCTCCTTCTTCCACCAAGGATGGTTGAAATGAACACTATCACCAACACTGATTGCAACACCTGTGACTCTTTTATAGCAGAGCCAGAGCAATCACACCTGCATTATAATCATGTGCACTTAACTAAAGAACCCAGAGTGCAATGATGCTCACCACCACAGGGGGCAAACTTAGATCAAAAGACACCACAGTGCAATAATTCTAATGGCCACCGGGGGCAAAAACCAAACTTAAGCACAGCTTAAGAAAAAAAAAAGGTTACCTGTGCTTTTTATCAGTCCTGAACCAGCATGGATCATGACAGGGACTAGTTTTGCCCTTCAAAATTCCCTTCCTGACAGCAGAGGTTAACACCCTAAGTTGAAACGGTGTGGCGCCCCGCTCCTCGTCAACTGCCCCTATGTAGCCCCACCACTACTCTGACTGATCAGACATCCTCAATAGGTGATCAGATAGCATGTAATGAACATAGATAAATATATACAACACAGATACTAGTAGATTGATGGGTATGCATATATATTATATATATGCCATCATTATTTTTCAATAATCTGACCAGAGAAACAACCCCTAACAAAGCCTAAAAAGAAACATATATGATGTCTTTGTCAAACAAAGAATAACTCTTCAGATCATAAATGGCAGTCAAGTGGCAGAGCAATTAAAACCACAAAACATCCATATACCTCGTAGTCAAGTTTCTATGAATATGGACTTTATCTATTGTAGAGGTTTGTACTCACTACGCTTCAGTTGAGGCAGGCACAGGAAGCTGTTTAGTTAAAATGTCGAGGCAGGTTTATCAGAATTGCATAAACATCTCAGGAAATCAAACAAAAAAACAGCCCTTTCCAGCACAAAATGAAAACATAAAGTAAAAAGTCTATACAATATTGCGGGTTCACCCGCTCAAGTTAGTGTCCAGTTCTTAAGGCCTTGGTACAGACCAACACACAGGAGATTCATACATCTCCAGACCCAGACACTGAATGAGACACTTGGTCTCCATTTTATCTGCCAAACCACTCCCCCCGGGATGGGATATGAGAGCAGTCAGTCCCACTCATCTCATTTGACTGCTTATACAACAACAATAGTCCAATTAAGGTAGATAGGGCACTTCAACCAATGATACACAACTAATCCCACATATCACATACAGTAGTGGGAAAAAGAAGAGATCCCACAATATAATATAATAAAAAAGGTATATACTTTATTGAAAGAAATCACTAAAACCAACGTGAAATAGCAGCAAGATTGCCATGAAGAGGACACACTGCAAAGGCCTTTATAGGGACTATATATTCATGCAGTAAGGCATATAAACATACAATTTACATGTGATTACATAAGAAAATTTAAAATATGCAGTGCTTTGTTATAGTGAATACATAAATATGGGCTCTACAATAGAGTAATCCCCAGACACAATGACTGTAATGAACACCATAAAAGCCCATGCTGCAAAAAGAGATATACCATACAATTGCTAATGAAGTCCTAATAATGCCAAAGAAAGCTACAGAGTGTAAATCAACTAACTCAGCTCCATAATAACCACCAATGAAACCTGTATACAATAAACCGCGTGAAAAAATAAATGAGCATAGTAAATGAATATATCTACCTGTGGCAGAGCGGTGTCCCCACACCCCGATGCGCGTTTCGCCGTCTGCTTCCGGGGGCGTGTCTATCGGCGGGGTAACCATGTTTTTAAATCCCAGGTGGCCTATCATAGAGAAAAGGCATTGGTAAGGGGCGGTGTCTATCAGTATAGTCGGCGTCATGCGCACCCGCCCCCCACCACGCGTCTGCTTCCTGCCGGCGCTCAATGACACGGCAGCCACAAGGGCTGCGCGTCAGTGTGTGAGCGTCATCGGAAACATCAGAGTGAAAGTGGATGCGCATGCGCACTACTGATTACCTCGGCCCAGAGTGAATGAAGCCATAAACAAAATCGCTCATATATCCATCGTAAGACACGTAAACACAGAGCATATAAATAGATAAAAAAAGAGAAAAGGGGGCCTCCAAATCAGTATGGTATATCTCTAATAAGCAGATGGAACACAAAAAACCTTTTTACAGCAAAAGATAAATACGTTCCTATCTATATGTATAGTTTCCCTAAAAAAGGGATGACGCTCACACACTGACGCGCAGCCCTTGTGGCTGCCGTGTCATTGAGCGCCGGCAGGAAGCAGACGCGGGGTGGGGGGCGGGTGCGCATGACGCCGACTATACTGATAGACACCGCCCCTTACCAATGCCTTTTCTCTATGATTGGCCACCTGGGATTTAAAAACATGGTTACCCCGCCGATAGACACGCCCCCGGAAGAAGCATCTGCCACAGGTAGATATATTCATTTACTCTGCTCCTTTATTTTTTCACGTGGTTTATTGTATACCGGTTTCATTGGTGGTTATTATGGAGCTGAGTTAGTTGATTTACACTCTGTGGCTTTCTTTGGCATTATTAGGACTTCATTAGCAATTGTATGGTATATCTCTTTTTGCAGCATGGGCTTTTATGGTGTTCGTTACAGTCATTGTGTCTGGGGATTACTCTATTGTAGAGCCCATATTTATGTATTCACTATAACAAAGCACTGCATATTTTAAATTTTCTTATGTAATCACATGTAAATTGTATGTTTATATGCCTTACTGCATGAATATATAGTCCCTATAAAGGCCTTTGCAGTGTGTCCTCTTCATGGCAATCTTGCTGCTATTTCACGTTGGTTTTAGCGATTTCTTTCAATAAAATATATACCTTTTTTATTATATTAAATTGTGGGATCTCTTCTTTTTCCCACTATGTGATATGTGTGATTAGTTGTGTATCATTTGACTGCTTGTAAAAGCCGGCCCTGAAACGCCCTATTAACTCTTTCAGCAATATAGATGAAAAAAGAAAAGGAGACCATGAGCCATACTGCAATGGGGATAATAGCTCACAGGCCCAGGCAATATGCCCCCACATAGCCCCCTAAAATAAAATATGAGCACCAGATAGCCCCGTACATACAGTATGAGCCCACACACAGCACCCTACATACAGTATGAGCCCCACATAGCCCCCTAAATACAGTTTGAGCCCCATATAACTCCCTATATACAGTATAGGTCTCACATAGCTCCCAATTTACAACTTAAGCCCCATATAGCCTCATCCATACAGTATGATCCTGAACATAGCTCCTTATATACAGTATGAGCCCCATATAGCCTCCTATACACAGTATGAGCCCGCACATAGCTCCCTATATACAATATGAGCCCCATATAGCCTCCTGCAGTTGTGTGAAAAAATGTTTGCCCTCTTCCAGATTTCCTATTCTCTTCCATGTTTGTGATGCAAATTTCCCAGCTTTATAAAAACCCAGCCTCCTCTAACCTTGTGCAAAAAAACAGCAACCATGGGTTCTTCTAAGCAGTTGCCAGCACTCTGAAAATGAAAATGGTGTGGGCCCACAAAGCAGGAGAAGGATATAAGAATATAGCAAAGTGTTTTCAAGTTGTCTCTTTCGTCAGTTCCAAATGTAATTAAGAAATTAAAGTTAACAGGAACAGCGGAGGTAAAGATAAGGTCTGGTAGACCAAACAAAATTTCAGTGAGTGCTGGTCATAGGATTTTTAGAAAGGCAAATCAGAACCCCTGTTTGATCAAAGACCTTCAGAAAGATTTAGCAGATTCTGGAGTGGTGGTACATTGTTCTACTGTGCAGAGATACCTGTACAAATACAGCCTTCATGGAAAAGTCTTCAAGAAAAAATCTCCTGCATCCTCACCATAAAATTCAGAGTCAGAAGTATGCAAAGCAACATCTAAACAAGTCTGATGCATTTTGGAAACAAGTTCTGTTGACCGATGAGGATAAAATAGAACTCTTTGGCCAAAATGATCAAAGGTGTATGTGGAGAAAAAAGGGCACAGACTTTCAGGAAAAGAACATCTCGCTAACCAATAATCATGGGGGTGGATCAATTATGTTTTGGAGTTGTGTTACAGCCAACGTCACGTGGAACATTTTATAGGTAGAGGGAAGAATGGATTCAATGAAATTTCAACAAATTCTTGATGCAAACATAATACCATCAGTAAAAAAGATGAATTTGAAAACAGGATGGCTTCTACAAATGGATAATGATCCTAAACACATGTCAAAATCAACAAAAGACTACCTCAAAAGGCGCATGATGAAGGTTTTACAATGGCCCTCACAATCCCCTGATCTGAACATCATTGAAAATCTGTAGCTAGACCTCAAAATAGCAGTACATTCAAAACGGTCCAGGAAGCTCACAGAACTGGAAGAATGTTCCAAGAAGAATGGATGAAAATTCCTCAAACATGAATTGAAAGACTCTTGTCTGGCTTCAAAAAGTGTTTACAAGCTATGATGTTTTCAAAATGGGGTACCAGGTACTAACCATGCAGGGTGCCCAAACTTTTGAATCGGCTCATTCTCCTTTTTGTAATTTTTAAAATATAAGAGATGAAACTATATATATATAGTTTAAAGTACAAAGAAAATGTGTCATCTTTAATGTTAGGCCTTTTAGAGATAATTTCATCTTCATCTTGCTGAACTGTTCACAATAACAGTAATTTTGACCAGGGGTGCCCAAACTTATACATGACACTGTAGAACGGTGTGTAGAGTATAGAGCAGTGAATGTATATCGTGTAAAGCTGTGTATGTAAACTATATAGTTTAGAACTGTGAATATATAATGTAGAGTTGTGTATATAATATATAGTGTAGACCTGCACATACAGTGGGGGAAAAAAAAAAGTATTTAGTCAGCCACCAATTGTGCAAGTTCTCCCACTTAAAAAGATGAGAGAGGCCTGTAACTGACATTATAGGTAGACCACAACTATGAGAGTCAAAATGAGAAAACAAATCTAGAAACTTACCTTGTCTGATTTGGCAAGAATTATTTTGTAAATTATGGTGGAAAATAAGTATTTGGTCACTTAAAAACATGCAAGACCTCTGGCTCTCACAGACCTGTAACTTCTTCTTTAAGAGGCTTCTCTGTCCTCCACTCATTACCTGTAGTAATGTGTCACGGTCCTGGTTAGTGGAACCACTGTGCCATGAACCGCGGAGAACCTGGAGGGGCGTGACTAAGCAAACACCTGACTATTAACTAGAGCCTCTGGTGGTGAGGTTAAACTTGGCTCCCGATGAACGCCAGGTGCTACTCCAGGGCAGACCAATGGTGGCGCAGCAGCTGGACCCGAAGGGCAGACTGGATGGAGCAGCAGACAGAGCTCGTATCAGAGTGCAGTTGACCAAGTTTGTATCAGAGTGCAGAGACTGAGTTTTTGTCAGAGTGCAGCAAGCAGGGTTTGCTTCAGAGTGCAGCAGGCAGGATTTGCATCAGAGTGCAGCAGGCAGAATTTGCTTCAGAGTGCAGCAAGCTGGATTTGCTTCAGAGTGCAGCAGGCAGGATTAGTTTTAGAGTGCAGCAGGCAGGATTTGCTTTAGAGTGCAGCAAGCAGGATTTGTACTTGGAGTACAACAGGCAGGATTTGCACTGGTACGTGACCTTACATAGCATAGATTGAAACAGGAAGGTTGCTCAGGCACCTCCCCAGTGGAGAGGAAGCAATAAATGCATAATGCCTCTAAGCCAGTGGCTGGGGAGGAAATAGCAAGTACCCGCGCTGGCCCTTTAAGAAGGTGGGAGCCCGCACGCATGTGCCCTTAGAACATGGCCAGAGACCCAACTGGAAGTGCTGCTGGGAGCATGAGGTAGAGAGGAACCAACTGCAGCGCGGATGAGTGAACTGACACGCCAGGAACCCAGCGTGATACTAATATAATGGCACTTGTTTGAACTTGTTATCAGTTTAAAAGACACCTGTCCATAACCTCAGTCACACTCCAAACTCCACTATGGTGAAGACCAAAGAGCTGTTGAAGGACACCAGAAACAAAATTGTAGCCCTGCACCAGGCAGGGAAGACTAAATCTGCAATAGGCAAGCAGCTTGGTGTGATGAAATCAACTGTGGGAGAAATAATAAGAAAATGGAAGACATACAAAACCACTGATAATATCCCTCGATCATGCAAGATCTCACCCCATGGGGTCAAAATGATCACAAGATTGGTGAGCAAAAATCGAAGAACCACAAGGGGGGACTTAGTGAATCACCTGCATAGAGCTGGGACCACTGTAACAAAGGCTACCATCAGTAACGTACTACGCCGCCAGGGACTCAGATCCTGCAGTGCCAGACGTGTCCCCCTCCTTAAGCCAGTACATGTCCGAGCCCATCTGAAGTTTGCTAGAGAGCATTTGGATTATCCATATGAGCATTGAGAGAATGTCATATGGTCTGATGAAACCAAAGTAGAACTGTTTGGTAGAAACAAAACTCATCGTGTGTGGAGGAGACAGAATGCTGAGTTGCATCCAAAGAACATCATACCTACTGTGAAGCATGGGGTTGTTTCTCTGCAAAGGGACCAGCACGACTGATCTGTATACATGAAAGAATGAATGGGGCCATGTATTGTGATACTTTGAGTGCAAACCTTCTTCAATCAGCAAGGGCATTGAAGATGAAGCGTGGATGAGTCTTTCAGCATGATACTGATCCCAAGTACACTGTCAGGGCAACGAAGGAGTGGCTTTGTAAGAAGCACATGAAGGTCCTGGAGTGGCCTAGCCGTCTCCAGATCTCCTCCCCATAGAAAACCTTTGGAGGAATTTGAAAGTCTGTGTTGCCCAGCGACAGACCCAAAACATCACTGCTCTAGAGGAGATCTGCATGGAGGATTGGGCCAACATGCCACCAACAGTGTGTGCCAACCTTGTGAAGACTTACAAAAAACGTTTGACCTCTGTCATTGACAACAAAGGATATAGAAAAAAATATTTAGATGAACTTTTATTAATGACCAAATACTTATTTTCCACCATAATTTGCAAAATAAATGTTGCCAAATCAGACAAGGTGATTTTCTGGATTTGTTTTCTCATTTTGACTCTCATAGTTGTGGTCTACCTATGTTGTCAATTACAGGCCTCTCATTTTTTTAAGTGGGCGAACTTGCACAATCGGTGGCTGACTAAATACTTTTTTCTCCACTGTATAGTAGATCATGTAGTTCATGTGTGTATATGGAATATAGTGTAGGGCTGTGTATATGGTTATATAGTGTGCAGTTGTGTATGAGTAAAGTTGATGTGTGCACCAGATGTGTCTGTCCGCCTTGTGATTTTTTTTTTGTGGGATGTTTTTTTTTATATGGAATAAAAAAAGATTTTATAGTTTTGTTAAATTCAGGATTGGCATTTTTGGATTAAGGATATCAGTTTTTGTGGCTCAACAGTGAAGCAAGGCATTCGATTCTATGAGGCTGGTGGACTATATATGCACATCTACCTTTTGCAACTTCTCCATGAACTCATCCTCAGATCGGCTCAGCTTGTATCTGTTCTCTGTAGGGAAGGAGGATTGTTCAAGAACAAAAGGGTCAAACAGTCCAATTTGTATGAACATCTGCTGTGGGGCAAGAGTCTTAAGCACCTAAAGGCCCCGTCTCACTAAGCGACTCACCAGCGATCCCGACACCGATATGAAGGTGTCAGGATCGCTGGTAAGTCGCTATGTGATCGCTGGTGAGCTGTCACACAGACAGCTTCACCAGCGATCAGCACAGCGACGCCGAGCGCCCGGCATCGCTGGCTATCGCTGTAGAAAATAGTATCAAAATAAAAAATATAGTTATTCTCACCTTCCGACGTCCCGTTCAGCCATCCTGCCTCTCTCCACGCTCCGGTCCCAGTGATCCTTTGCACGAATGACAGCGAGATGTCACGGTCTCGAGGGATAACAAAGTCTCGCGGTCATTCATGCAAAGGATCACTGGGACCGGAGCGTGGAGAGAGGCAGGATGGCTGAACAGGACGTCGGAAGGTGAGAATAACTATATTTTTTATTTTTTTTTATTATTTTTTTACACCTGATCGCTGGTCTCCCTCTGTCACACACAGCAATGCGTGCTGGCCAGCGGGAGACCAGCGACCAAAGAAATGTCCAGAGGTTTCTTCCAGCGATCAGCGATACCGGCAGGGGGGCCGCTTGCTGATCGCTGTCACACACAGCGATCTCGCTGGTGAGATCGCTGTTACGTCACAAAAGTTGTGACTCAGCAGCGATCTCGCTACCGAGATTGCTTAGTGAGACGGGGCCTTTATACACATGGAGAGCTTTGCTCGGCAACTGGAAATGGTGTATTCCCAACTTTAATATGAAACGCAGCCCCGGGGGAATACATCCCCTTATTATGTGTTTTTTTAAGCACTAATGCTTGCTGGAAGTTAATTGGGAACTTTAGCATTCTTTTTTTTTTTTTTTAGAGTATTTTCACTCTGATTGCATTTTAGGTGTTGGTTCTCTATAACAATAGCTTTTTTTCAATTTGTATAGCTTTTTTTTTTTTTTTGCATCACAATGTACAATAACAAATGATATTGTGGTACCATGTTAGCCAGAAAAATCGATGTGAATACTTTTCTGCCCAATGATGACAAAAGTATTCTTGGAGAGATACCTTTATTGGATAACCAGAAAATAATATATGTTTGCATCTTTCAGAGCACAAAGGCTCCTTCTTAAGGCAGGATCAGGGGCAGACCTACCGCCCGTGCAGCCGGTACATTGAACGGGGGCCCCGGGGGAGAGGGGGGCCCCTCCAGCCTCCTGCACCGCATGGCTAATTATTCAATTTTCAAATTAGCCATGTGGTGCGCAGGAGGAGATGAGAGCAGCGCCGAAGCGTTGGAGGACCTGTGCTGACGTCATCGTCATGTGATCAGGGGGCGGAGCTGATCACAGGCCTTCACCATTGATCATCTCCGCCCCCTGATCACATGATGATGACATCACCACAGGTCCTTTTAGCTGAGCTCACACAGGAGCTGCATCTTCCAGCAGGAGCGTGGCCAGGTAAGAAGAAAGTTTTTTTTTTAAATTTAATTATTGTTTCCCCGCAGGATGGAGACACATGGACCATGTGTCTCCATCCTGCCAGGGCAGATTGGAGACAGGGGGGAGGCAAGATGGAGACGGGTAGGATTGGAGACATTGGGGTCAGGATGGAGACGGGACAGGATGGAGATGAGGCAGGATTGGAGGCAGGGGCAGGATGGAGACAGGGGCAGGATTGGAGACGGGTCATGATTGGAGACATTGGGGCAGGTTGGAGATGGGGCAGGATGGAGATGGGGCAGGATGGAGATGGGGTCAGGATTGAAGACAGGCCATGATTGGAGACATTGGGGGCAGGATGGAGATGGGGCAGGATGGAGACATTGGGGGCAGGATGGAGACATTGGGGGCAGGTTGGAGACGGGGCAGGATGAAGACGGGGCAGGATTGGAGACTTGGGCAGGATTGGAGACATTGGGGCAGGATTGGAGACATTGGGGGCAGGATTGGAGACATTGGGGGCAGGATGGAGATGGGGCAGGATGGAGACATTGGGGGCAGGATTGGGGGCAGGATTGGAGACATTGGGGGCAAGATGGAGATGGGGCAGGATTGGAGACGGGACAGGATTGGAGACGGGGGCAGGATTGGAGACGGGGCAGGATTGGAGACTGGGGCAGGATTGGAGACTGGGGCAGGATGGAGGCGGGGCAGGATGGAGACGGGGGCAGGATGGAGACGGGGCAGGATTGGAGACTTGGGCAGGATTGGAGACATTGGGGCAGGATTGGAGACATTGGGGGCAGGATTGGAGACATTGGGGGCAGGATGGAGATGGGGCAGGATTGGAGACAGGGCAGGATTGGAGACGGGGCAGGATTGGAGACGGGGGCAGGATTGGAGACGGGGGCAGGATTGGAGACGGGGCAGGAAGGGAGACATTGGGGGCAGCATGGGAGACATTGGGGGCAGGATGGGAGACATTGGGGGCAGGATGGGAGACATTGGGGGCAGGATTGGAGACGGGGCAAGATGGAGACAGGGCAGGATTGGAGACATTGGGGGCAGGATGGAGATGGGGCAGAATGCAGACGGGGCAGGATTGGAGACATTGGGGGCAAGATGGAGACAGGGCAGGATTGTAGACATTGGGGGCAGGATGGAGACATAGGGGGCAGGGTGGAAACATTGGGGCAGGGTGGAGACGGGGCAGGATTGGATACAGGGGGCAGGATGGCAGACACTGGGGGCAGGATGGAAGACAAAGGGGGCAGGATAAGACATGGGGCAGGCCTGCAGGTACAGGGGGCATGATTGCAGACACAGGGGGCATGATTGCAGACACAGGGGGCAGGATGAAAGACACAAGGGGCAGGACTGGAGACACAGGGGGCAGGATTGGAGACAGATGGGGCAGGATAATGGAGCAGGATGGATATGATGGAGACAGATGGGGAGATCATATGGGGCACAACGGATACTCATGAGGGTGGTATGGGAGAACATATGGCTGAAGCCAGGAATGAGACACACGGGGGCCAGGATGGGGGATATTATTACCATAGGGGCTAATTAAAGGATATTATTACTGCAGTGATGTATTTATTTTATTTTTTGAGTATACTGTTTTAAATGGGGGTGCAGTCCTGTTACTGTGTAGAGTGATACTATGCTGCCTTTCTTTCTTCATGCGATGTAATGTAGAAGTTGGGAAAAAATAAGTAATGTGTTCTGCAAGTGGAGCTCTAGATAACTGTGTTATTTCCTGCAGAGACGAGCCCTGACTGGAAGAAGTGATGGCGATATGTGCTGGATGAAAGATGAAAAGCAAGGATGAAGGACTTTACCTAGAGATGTCACTGAGTTAGTGTGTTACCTATACACTGACACTATATACTGTATACTATATACAGAGGTCCTGTGTATAATGTCACCAGTGATCACTGTATTACCTGTACGTTATATACAGAGTTCCTGTGTATAATGTCATTAATCACTGTATTACCGTACACAGACACTGGATAGTAAGTACAGATCCCCTGTGTATAAGGGCACTTATGGTGATAGTATTGTTTTTTTTATTACTGATCAGTATTGTAGTATTCAGTCATTATGTGGTGGTACTATGTGGTCTGGACATGGTGCGGTGGTATTTGTTCCTTGTATGTGATATTATTCGGTCACTGTGGTAGTAATATATAGTCTGGTCCTGGTGTGGCGGTATTTGTTGTATGTGGTATTAATTATAGGTCCCTATGTGGTGGTAATATTGTGTCTGGTCATGGTGCGGTGGTATTTGTCCATTGTATGTGATATTAATGGTCATTTTAAAAATTGAAAAATAAATACAAATGTACCTAAATTGTATTGCATATTTTAACAAACATTTAATAGGTTACAGTAGAGTAGAGCTCAGCCAAAAGTGTCTACAGTGTTGTGATGGCGGCTTAAAAAATATTTTGGCGGAAAAAAAAAATCTGCCGGCTATATGTGTGATCTGGTGATGGGAACTGTTAATGTGTGATTGGTGAGAAGTGGAGTTTTCCAAGAGAGGGCGGTGGGACTGTGGACAGTTTGAAGGGCGGAGGTTGAGCTGGGGTGGAACCTGGGCGGAGTCTTACGGGGGCCACGAAAATTTTCCCAGTATGGGGCCTGAAATTCCTAGTGGCAGCCCTGCCCCTGCCCATATGCTGCAGCAGTTCAGGAATGTGCGGAGTGCGGACACCGGACAGTGTGGAATGGATGGATCCTCTTGGTCTGGCCTGCCCTGCCTGCTCCAGGTAAGAGTACTACCAGAGCTGAGCAGGACTGAGGGACTGGGACCGAGGCGCAGGCATGATTTGGGGGGGGCTCCGTCCTGGGGGAGAACTGAAGCATGATGGCCTGGCTGCTCATGAATGGGGGGGCCCTGGCCTGGGGAGAAGGAAAGCATGGCCTTGGCTGCTCATAAATGGGGGGGCACCTGGGGAGAAGCATGGCTGCTCATGAATGGGGAAGGCCCCTGGGGAGATGCTTGGCTGCTCATGAATGGGACGGCTCATGAGGGGAAGAAACATGAATCGGGCGGCCCACATAGGGGGAGAAGCAGCATAAACTGGGGGGCCACATGGGGAGAAGCAGCATAAACTGTAGGGGGCACCTAGGGTGAGAAGCACTATGCCAAAAGTAGACCGCATATGGGGGAGAGCATTATGAAACAAAGTGAAACGGGGGTGCCTATATATATTACCTATCTATATGTTTACATAAAAATTTCTTGCACAGGGGCCCACTACAGTCTGTGTCCGCCCCTGGGCAGGATTACAAATAAATTAATAAGAAAAAGGCACAACATTTAAGGGATATTATAGCAGGACATTTGTTCATGAGGTGGCTTATCTTTAGGAGGCATCAGCCCTCCCACCTCAGGATTTTAGGAAGTAAAGGCCCCGTCTCACATAGCGAGATCGCTAATGCGTCACGGATTTTGTGAAGCAACAGCGATCTCGCTATATGTGACACGCAGCAGGGACCCGCCCCCCTGCTGGATATCGCTGATCGTGCTCGAATGTTCTGGGCCATTTTTTCGTCGTCAGCGTCCCGTTGGCCAGCATGCATCGCTGTGTTTGATTACTGGATCGTTGCTGCATCGCTGGAGAGATCTGCCTGTTTGGCAGCTTACTAGCGATCATTTAGCGATGCACCAGTGATCCCTACCAGATCGTATCGTTGTCGGGATCGCTGGTGCATCACTAAGTGAAACAGGACCCTAAGACTTGGTTGTTTGTTGAAAATGTTTGCACATTTGCACTGGATAGTAGTCTAAAACATGCAGCAAACACAAGTGGGTAAACCACAAACTGTACATTTCAAGAGAAAGAAACAGAATAATTTAGGTAAGCAAACTTAGGAAGAGTAAAGGGCCCGTCACACTAAGCGATATCGCTAGCAATATCGCTATAAGGTCACCGATTTTGTGACGCAGCAGCGATATTGCTAGCGATATCGCTATGTTTGATACTTACCTCCGACCGGCTCCCCCGCTGGTTATCGCTGATTGCGCGAGAACGTCCTGGGCCGTTTCTTGTCGGTGACTTCCTGCTGGGCTTCCTGTGGCGCCGACGAGCGAGCCATGGACGCAGGCGGGAGGACGTCTTCATCGCCGCGTCTGACAGGTAAGTAACGACCGCCGACCGCTGCTACGTCGCTGGTGAGATCTGCCTGTTTGGCAGCTCACTAGCGACCACTTAGCGATGCACCAGTGATCCTGACCGGGTCGTATCATTTTCGGGATCGCTGGTGCATCGCTAAGTGTGACGGTACCCTAAGTGATACATTGGGTGTGAAATCTCATGGCTGTGCAGTTTACCTATTTTGGAGGAAGTCAACAGTGTAAATCTGCTCACATGAACTCATTATGGCTGAGTATATATATACATCATTCAGTGGGTAGAGGGTAAAAGGCCACTACTGAACATAGAGTCATAGAAAGTTAGCGTTGGAAGGGACCTCAAGGTCATCGTGTCCAACCCCCTGCTCAATACGATAAGATACAATTTATTGATCCCGAGGGAAATTATGGTATCACAGCAGCGCTACAAACAAAACATTAAGAACAGCATTACTACATTACAAACAGCATTACATAGAGTAATTACCAGACACAGATCTTGCACATGACTAACCACAATACGTAACAAACAAAGGTACACAAACCTCTGATCATTTCCATTAGTGTGCCAGCCCTAGGTCATAGCCATCTTTCACCCATAGTGAATTGTTATGCATCCCCATAGCAGTAAGTTAATTAAATTCACCGCACACTCAAACAGACGTTATGCAAATAGGTGTTCATTTTATTACATGTGGGAGCCAAACAGGAATATAGCACACAGTGGAAGCGATATAAATAAAAGACGTTTCGGCTCAGCCCGAGCCTTTATCATATTATCGCTTATTCCAATATTGGAGGTTTGTATAGGGTGCAGAAGGAGAGGAGAATCTCTCAAGAAGAAATACCAAGATAAATGGCTGATGTGTGCTGAGAGAAGGAAGCGCTCCCGTGCCTGTCAGAGGTGGCGTCCAATATTGTAATAAGCGATAATATGATAAAGGCTCGGGCTGAGCCGAAACGTCTTTTATTTATATCGCTTCCACTGTGTGCTATATTCCTGTTTGGCTCCCACATGTAATAAAATGAACACCTATTTGCATAAAGTCTGTTTGAGTGTGCGGTGAATTTAATTAACTTGTAATTAGGACCTACTGGTCCGTTGCACCTGCACCTCGTCTATATTTGACTAGAGTGCACGCTAACTACCCAGTTTTCCCCATAGCAGTAGGCACAAATGATTTCCTGAATTTCTCCTTCTTGCACTTTAGTAGGATTAGATGGCTGCTGAATGTGCTCTTCTGATTCAAGAACTGCCCGTATAGTGGGTGTGTATTATTGTGCATTATAGCCCTACACTTCTTCTGAATCCTATCTTCCACTGCCTCCTCAAAAGAGTCAAGATGGAGGCCAACAGCCGCGCTTGCCTTCTTGATAAGTTTGTTGAGCTTATTAGCGTCAGCTACTCGCACACCGCTGCCCCAGCAGATGATAGCAAAATGCAGGGTTCACTAAGCCATCCCAGACAGATGTTTCTTCAGCCCCCGTTTGAAGACTTCCATTGAAGGAGAACTCGCCACCTCTCGTGGCAGCCTGTTCCACTCATTGATCACCCTCACTGTCAAAATGTTTTTTTCTAATATGTATCTTCTCCCTTTGTTTAATTCCATTGCTTCTCATGTTTCCATGTGCAAATGAAACTAACGATGATTAATCCAAACTGTGACATCCCTTCAGATATTTGTAGACAGCTATTAAGTCTCTTCTTAGCCTTCTTTTTTGCAAGCTAAACATTGCCAGATCCTTTAACCGTTCCTCGTAGGACATACTTTGCAGTCCACTCACCATCCTGGTAGCTCTTCTCTGAACTTGCTCTGTTTTTTCTATGTCTTTTTTTAAAATGTGGTACCCAGAGCTGAACAGTATTCCAGTTGATGCTTGACAAAGCCTTCCTTCTCCTGCTATGTACCATCAAGGAGGGTTGAGTAGCCTATATACACAGATAGTTGACCAATTCCTCTAAATTCAGCAGGATCAGCCAAGTGATCAAATGTTATTATGATCGGTTTGTCATTCCAGCAGCTATTTCTATGTTCCTGTATTTCAAAATGACTGCAGGTTCTTGGACAGACTAATGTATTTTTAGTGATTTAGAATGGTTTCTATACAGCACGAAAACATTAAACAATATCAAGAATAAGTCATTACTCCTATATCCTTACTAAGTTGCATGCTGTTGTATTTCTGATGTAGCATGCCAGATCCATGGCCTTCAGGAGCAGAAGTGACTGTGACTGAGAATGCAAACTCCACACATCTCTATATTAATACTACTGGAGAAAAACAGACTTTTCTAATGCCATATTGCACAATTATGATAATCAGTGCTTTTTTTTCTCTAAACACTTGGTCATTTAGAGAAAAACTGGAAATTTCTATCTCCATTAACATCTGCATGTGACTGTGGGCCGTTACAGTACATGAAAAGAATATCGCATGATCAAAAATCTAGATGTTACCAGAAAGTACAAGATAACAGATACGCTGATCTACATTGGAACGCTGTGTATTTCACCCAACAAATGAGAGTTCTGCAGGCACATAGGGTGATCAGCAGTATGGTTACACTGACTTAACAAGAAACAGGATAATTGTGCAGTGTAAATGCACCCTAAGAAAAGATCAATCAATATAATCAATTTAATAGATTATAACTATTTACCTCGACCTTCCATCCATTATACGGCGGCCATTAATTTTCTACTAATGAGGTAACTGTAGTGAAAATGTATAAATGGTAGCTACTTGCCATATAAAAAGGAGCCATTAAAGTGGTTAAAATGGGAATCTGATGAAAGTAAATAATAATATTAAAGGGCTAATGAATGAGTAATGCAAGAGATTTACTGCATTAAATATCCCCATTGTATTCACCCTCAAGACATCAGAGAAAGGTGACAAAGACACATACAGAAACTTACAGAGCCAGTTCTCACAGCAATGGTATCGCATCCAGTAAAATGTAAATGCAGGTGATTATGTCACACTGTGAAAGTTTCTCTGCTAAATACTTTTTGATTTATCACAGGGAGTGCCAGCAACAGTCACTGGGAGAAACCCAGACTTATAGAGCTCAGGTGATGTTCAGAAAGACAGAAAGTACAGATCATGAATGATCGCACAAAGACACACTAGTCATGTTAGACACGGAAGCTGTCAGTTCACTGACTAACCCATGCTCATATTTAACTGTTTAGCATGTAGAATTAACATACATATCAAAGTAAAACAAAATACTAGAATTTTTTATTTAATATGTTAAATACAGTAAACTCTGGCTGGCTTCTCTAGAATTTCTACTAATTCAGAAAAAAAAAAAAAGGAAAATCCCTTTAATTTCCATTGCCATGAAAGGGAGTTAAGGAACTCTGTGGGAGTTGTATACTATGCCTGATACCCAAAATGAGATTCAGAAGAGGCATCAAAAAGGCAGCAATGCTCAGTGAAATAACAATTTTGAAAATACCGACAGATTTTACAACAACATCTGTAGGCAATGAAATAATTTATAAGGTTCGGCTCACAAATATACATTGCTCACTATTGAGCACTGGATCAGGGTTTCAGTCGCAATCCTCGAAAACAAGGATCCTGGTGGATAAAGTTGACCGAATATGTTCGGGTTCTTACTTATTCGGCAAGCTTTAGCGTTTACCGAATAAGCTGCAGAGGGACCCCCAGTGACGTAACTATAAACTTCGGGGCCCCGGGGCAAAACTTCATAGTGGGGCCCCTCAACATTTTAATTACTAGAGGTTGTGCGGAACGTGGTGAAGCCTGCTACGCATTGCTGTATACAACACACAGGCTTCACCACGTTCCGCAAGACCTTTAATAGATTTTGTTTATGATGCAAGTTTTAGAAGTTAAATATTCAGTGAATATGTTTGGAAAATTAATAAGGTGAATAATTCCAAATATTGCACAATTTTCAAATAACTGTATATGTTTATTAAATATTAAGTAGTTTTAAACAGTATGACACAGACTGACTGCACTGACGATCCGACACTGGCCGCTGACCGATGAGCAATGGCCAATGAGCAGTTCAGCAGTTGGGGTAAACAAGACCTCAGTGTCAGTGCACGTCGCGTCCGCTGCCTGAACTATTGGCTGAGTCACCGCCTGGCGCGACTCCACACGATAAGCTAGCAGTATACTGTCTGCCATAGAGCTCCTAATACTAAACGAAATAGCGTTTCCCCGTTTAAAGTATAAATGAACAAAAAACATTTACGCTTGCACTTTCATGGATCTTTTCGTTATTTTTATTAACTTTAAACTCGAATAATATAGGAGCTGGGTAATTTATGAGAAATTAAAGTATTAAAATACAATTTTTTACCATCCATTTGGGGCCCCTTGGGTGGTTGGGGCCCTGGGGCAGTTCCCCCGGCTGCCCAAGTTGTAGTTACGGCCCTGGGGACCCCAACAAACGGGCTCTCCATGCATGTGCTGTGACTGTGACACAACCGGGGTACATGCAGCAGATCCAGGAACATATTCGCTCAACTCTACTGGTAAACTCAGCAGAGCTCTAGTGGAGCAATTCACTCTTATAAGGTTGAAGGAGTCACTTTAGACACTCTCTTGCCTCTGTCCTTAGCAGTATATGTCAATTTCAGATCTGCACAAAAAGTGGTGTGCCTCATTTTTGTGCACAACTAAAAATGACAAACACTGTCAAGATGTAAATTTATGTTATAAAAAAGTTTCATTAGAAGTGTAATATATAAGCTCCAGCAATCCTACTCACTTGGGAGCGATCTGAGATATCACAGGAACCATTTATATTTAAAGTCACGCTGGTTTATTTCACTGGTTTTATTTATTGACACTCCCCTTGAGAAAGCAAAACTGCTAAACGCGTCTTGGGGTGGTTGTGGTAACGTTTATGGTCTACTGACTTCACCATGTGTAAGCAATATACTGTATTTGTTTCTATAAGTGGGGTGCAGACGCACTGTGGGGTCTTGAAGCATGCAAGCATCCCATAAGCGAAGCATCACAGAAGCTAAGCATCAAGAAAACGGCAGTTATACATGGTATGGAATTAACATTCATCTTCTCTCTTCACACAGGTAATCAACTGAGCCACCCTGCATGTATTTACTCCATTCACTGCTAGCAAGCAGCCTGAATGGTACAACTTCCCACCTCTGCTGCCTCTATTTTCTGCTGCAATATATCCAAATGGTAACCAACTGAACCACCCTGCATGTATTTACTCCATTCACTGCTAGCAAGCAGCCTGAATGGTACAACTTCCCACCTCTGCTGCCTCTATTTTCTGCTGCAATATATCCAAATGGTAATCAACTGAACCACCCTGCATGTATTTACTCCTTTCACTGCTAGCAAGCAGCCTGAATGGTACAACTTCCCACCTCTGCTGCCTCTATTTTCTGCTGCAATATATCCAAATGGTACAACTCCATACTTCTGCTTGCTGTCTTCTGCTGCTTTACCATTTTGCTGCATATTTTAATGTGCCTGCTAAAGCTTTGGTATAATTCATTTGTTGCACTGTATGTAATACTTACTGCTTTAGATCCGTGACTTGGGCCTCTCTAGATCTTATCAGGTGGAAGGTGCTATAGCATATCGACACACCTGGTCTAGTGCCTCTGATCATCTACTGTAACCACCCCCTGGTGTGCTGGCCCCAGCTGCCAAATTATACCCAACCAGCTCCCACAATCCCTCTCTCCTGACCCTGTAGTGTGGCCTATATATGTAGTAGTTCCTAAGGGGAAGCACGCAGTGTGGGGTGCAGCACGCAAGCCTCCCATAAGCAAAGCATCACAGAAGCTAAGCATCAAGAAAACGGTAGTTATACATGACAGGTAATCAGGGCAGGAATCAGGTAACCCACACTTTGCTCTCTCTTTTATCCATGTGCTTTATTTCTATCCTCCTGTGTCCCTTGCCATTCACATTCACCACCCCATCCCCCCTCCTTCACGACTCATACACATCAACCCCTCTATACTTCCCTCTCCCATGTACAGCTCCCTTGCACTCCTCACCTTCCTGAGAAACCTCAGCCCATCTTGCCCAAACACATCGCAGAAAAAAACTACTTACAGTTCCAACAACTATTTGCTCTTTATCTTCCTACTCCTACTGATTTCAGGGGACATCTCCCTCAACCCTGGTCTACCATCCCCCAACCTCAATCCCTACCCTACCTCATATCAAAACCATAATAATCTTATTTATATTACTTGCACTCCCTCATCTCCATCTTTTAATTGTGCCCTCTGGAATCCACGGTCTGTTTGTAACAAGCTTCCTTTCCTGCACAACTACTTTCTGAACAACTCTCTTAATCTGTTGGCCCTTACTGAAACCAGGATTCAGGATTCTGACACTATCTCTCCTGCTGCCATTTCCTATGGTGGCTTACAATTCTCTCATTCCCCGAGACCCACAAACAGACGTGGTGGAGTCGGCATACTCCTGTCCCCACAAAGTACTTTCCAGGTCATCCCCCCAATTACACCACTCATATTCACTTCTTTTGAGGTCCACACCATCAGGCTCTTCCGTCCCCTCTCCCTCAGAGTATCGGTCATATACTGGCCCCCAGGCTCACCCACCCACTTCCTTGACCACTTTTCAGCCTGGCTGCCGCACTTCATGTCCTCAGAACTACCAACTCTTATCCTGGGAGACTTCAACATCCCCAATAACAGTCCTACTTCCACATCTGCATCCCAACTTCTATCAATAACCACCTCTCTAGGCCTCTCGAAGCTTTCAACCTCTGAGACACACAAGGACGGTAACACCCTTGATCTGGTCTTCGTCCGTCTCTGTTCAATCTCCCACCTAAATAACTCACCGCTTCCACTCTCTGACCACAACATTCTCTCCTTCACGCTCACAAATCGTCGCCCATCCCAGCTCACTCCTACCTACCACACAATCATAAATCTACAAGCCATTAACCCTCAGACATTTTCAGACTCTCTACACTCATCACTGTCCCCAATCTCCTCTTTTTCCTGTCCTAATCTGGCTGTTCATCACTAAAATGACACTCTTAGAAGCACCCTTGAACAAGTAGCTCCCCTCACCCTCAGAACTTATAAGCAGAGAGTAAAACAGCCCTGGCTCACATCGCAAACTCAACTTCTCCAGCGATGCTCTAGGAGTGCTGAACGCCTATGGAGAAAAACCCGCACACCAGAAGACTTCATCCATTTCAAATTTATGTTAAGAACCTATAACGCTGCCCTTCACCTCGCCAAACAGACCTACTTCACCACCCTGATCTTCTCACTAGCCAACAACCCCAAGAAACTTTTTGACACTTTTCACTCCCTCCTCAGGCCAAAAGCACAAGCCCCTATCACAGACATTTGTGCTGATGACCTGGCCTCCCACTTTATAGAACAAATAGACAATATCCGTCAGGAAATCTGCTCCCAACCACCAAGTGCTGTGACTCCCATCCCTTCCTGCTTCTCCCCTGGCTCACTTTCCACATTTGATCCCATCACAGAAGAAGTCTCCAGACTCCTCTCTTCTTCTCGTCCGACTACATGCACTACCGACCACATTCCCTCACATCTCCTCCAGTCTCTCTCTCCAGTCGCCACAACCCACCTAACTACAATCTTTATTTTCTCCCTCTCCTTGGGCATTTTCCCATCTTCCTTCAAACATGCCATCGCCTCACCATTACTAAAGAAACCCGCTCTCGACCCACCCTGCACAAACAACTACATACCAGTCTCCAATCTCCCCTTCATCTCTAAACTTTTGGAGCACCTAGTTTGCTCCCACCTTACCCGTTACCCCTCCACTCACTCCCTTCTAGACCCTTCACAGTCCGGCTTCCACCCCCTACATTCGACTGAAACTGCACTCATCAAAGTGACCAATGACCTTCTGACAGCAAAACGTAATGGTGACCACTCTCTGCTCATTCTTCTTGACCTATCTGCAGCTTTCGATACTGTTGACCACCATCTCCTACTCTCTAGGCTCCAGTCACTAGGCATTAAGGACACTGCTCTCCTGGTTCTCTTCCTATCTCTCTGACCGCTCCTTCAGTGTTTTGTTCTCTGGATCCACGTCATCTCCTCTTCCTCTTGCAGTCGGGGTACCTCGGGGTACCTTGGCCCCCTTCTTTTCTCTCTCTACACGGCCCCAATTGGACAGACCATCAGCAGATTTGGCATTCAGTACCATCTTTATGCTGATGACACACAACTTTATACGTCTTCCCCCGACCTTACCCCCGCTGTACTACAGAACGCCAGTGACTGTCTGTCCACAGTCTCCAACATCATGTCCGCTCTCTATCTGAAACTCAACCTCTCCAAAACAGAACTTCTTCTGCTCCCGTCTACTAACCTCCCTAAATCTGACATTTCCCTCTCCGTGGGTAGTACCACAATTACACCCCGGCAGCAGGCGTGCTGTCTGGGTGTTATGTTTAACACCAATCTCTCCTTCACATCCCATATACAATCTCTTGCCCGCTCTTGCCGCTTACACCTAAAGAACATCTCTAGAATCCGCTCTTTTCTCACCATGGAAACAAAAACCCTCACTGTAGCATTGATCCACTCCCGCCTGGATTACTGCAACGCTCTATTAATTGGCCTCCCCATCACTCGACTATCCCCTCTCCAGTCCATACTTAATGCAGCAGCCAGGGTCATCTATCTAACTAATCGGTACTCGGACGCGTCCGCTCTTCGCCAGTCCTTACATTGGCTGCCCATTCATTATAGGATCCAATTCAAAGTACTTGTTCTCACCCACAAAGCTCTCCACAGTGCAGCACCCCCCTACATCTCCTCCCTCATTTCTGTCCATCGGCCTAACCGACCGCTGCGCTCTGCAAACGACTTTCAACTAACCTCTGCACTAATCCGTACCTCCCACTCCCGACTCCAAGACTTCTTCCGTGCTGCTCCTATCTCTGGAATGCTCTACCCCAAGACATCAGGACTATCCACAATTTGCATAGATTCAGGCGCTCCCTCAAAACACATTTGTTCAGAGCGGCCTATCACGTTCACTAATCAAAGTCATTCTATGTGTAAGTGTGCGTGTGTAGCCCATTCACTATCTCCATCCATCTCTCACTCCCTCAAGATGGCTGGACCTTCATTGTAAATACACTATTGTAAATACACACCTGTACTTTGTATCTCCCCAATCTCATTGTACATTGTAAGCTCTCACGAGCAGGGTTCTTATTTTGCTTTAATTATTGTATTGTTAACGTTGTTGCTTATGACTTGTGTTTTGAAACTGTTAAACTGTAAAGCGCTGCGGAATATGTTGGTGCTATATAAAGATCATTATTATTATATGGGCTGACCAACTTCATTTACAGTTATTTATACTTTACATGTATTTTTTAATTTGATCAGTATCTTCAGGCTTAACATTGCACAATAATCTACTGTTACTAGTGGTCAGACTTTACTTACCATCTCCTTTTCCACACTTGATTTACTTACCGTACCTTTTTTTGAATCTCCTAATGTGCATCATTTATGCTGTGATCTGTGTTTTTTGACATAAATTTTTGTGCAATAAAATTGTATTTAATTTTATTTTTCCATGAGTGGTGTTATTCTGGACACTTTGTATTCTCATGTAGGTTGTATAATTAATATGTTGTAGCAATGCTACTCACTTGGGAGCGATCTGAGACATCACAGGAACCATTTCTATATAAAGTCCTGATTTATTTCACTCTTCAAAAACCACATCACTTGAAAACTGAAATACAGCCCTTGTCCGGAACAAAGTGAAACATAACGTAACAAGTCCAAACAATAGTGCTGGTTAGCTTGCCTGGCTTAGGGTCCCGATTCACATAGCGACGCACCAGTGATCCCGACAACGATACGACCTGGTAGGGATCGCTGGTGCGTTGCTACATGCTCGCTAGTAAGCTGCCAAACAGGCAGTCCTCTTCAACGACGCAACAGCAATCCCGACAACGATGCGACTTGGTAAGGATCGCTGGTGCGTTGGCACACAGCAGCTATTCTGAACAATTCCAGCCTGTGTCCCTGAGTTTTGTGTCGCGAACGAGGTCGCTCATCGGTGTCAAACACAGAGATGCGTGCTGGTCAGGGGGACGCCGACGATACAAAAATGGCCCAGGACATTCGAGCACAATCAGCGATATCCAGCAGGGGGGCTGGTCACCGATATGTGTCACATGTAGCGAGATCGCAGCCGAGATCGCTGTTGCGTCACAAAATCGGTGACGCATCAGCGATCTCGCTATGTGAGACGGGGCCTTTAGAGTCCAGCTTCTTAGTCCTTTAGCAAAGGCACTCAATCCAGGAGATCTGCACACCTCCATACACACAGCATGTGAGAGACAAACAGGTCTCATTTTACCAAGTGAACCACACCCAGCGGTGGAGATATGGTGAGCAGTAGTGATGAGCGAGTATACTCGTTCGGGTGGTCTCCGAGTATTTTGGCGTGCTTGTAGATTTAGTTTTCATCGCCTTAGCTATATGATTTGCGACTGCTAGACAGCTTGAATACATGAGTGGAATGCCTGTTTCTTAGGGAATTCCCACATGTATTCAGGCTGTCTACAAGTCGCAAATCATGCAGCTTAGACGATGAAAACTAAATCTCCGAGAATGCCAAATACTCGGAGATCACTCGAGTGTGCTCGGGGAGACCCGAGCAACGATACTACTCGCCCATCACTAGTGAGCAGCTGTCTCTCCCAACTCTTCAGCAGCTCACACTCAAACTATCATGTTCATTTAGCCTCTTTCAGTTCTATATGCAGAATATGTTTTTAGAACTCAATCCCATCCATTGTGTGTCTAACAGCACCTTATAATGAATATTTTTTATACTAAAACATTAAAGGGAATCTGTCACCCCTTTTTGAGATATCATATAATGATATCATTCAATTGTGTGTCACATAAGGATTCTCTTAGTACTTTTGCTTCCCCCTGACCCCGCACCTTTCATGCATAAATACCTTTTTTATATCGGTTCAGATGTATGTAAACTGCCGCTGTCCGGTCCGCTGGGCGGGGCTTATTCAACTGCTCCCTCCGTCTTGCTCTACGCATTTCTTCTTGTGCAGAGCCAGACAGGGATGGGGGGGAGCAGGTGAATAAGCCCCGCCCAGCGGACCGGACAGCGGCAGTTTACATACATCTGAACCGATATAAAAAAGGTATTTATGCATGAAAGGTGCGGGGTCAGGGGGAAGCAAAAGTACTAAGAGAATCCTTATGTGACACACAACTGAATGATATCATTATATGATATCTCAAAAAAGGAGTGACAGATTCCCTTTAAAAGCAAAAACTATATAAATCAGCTACATTCATTTGAGACTCCATATTCGGCAGTGTTCGAATGTACCTTTTCTGGTCTTATTGTCTCCTTACGTGAATTATCTCCTTGGTTTCCACTCTGGAATATCTTCCTGTTTCCAATAAGCTTTTGACATGCTGCATATTCATGGGTTTGCCAAACAGGTGCAGTTGCATCATTGCTGACAGACACATATTAGCTATTAGTGAATAACAACTTGTGGGAAATAGTGATTAATCAGTCTGATTACGGTAGATGGAATATGTTCTAGTGCATCCTTCTTGTCATATAAGTGATACTTAGAACCACACACATCAATGTTCGTCATCTCAAGGAGCAGCCAATCTGATCTATGATATTCATGATTCTGCTTAGGCATGTTTCACATTTCCGTCTTTCAAGGTCAGTCAAAATCCGCCAGGTGGTCAAAAAATGGATCCGTCTCCGTCATGGGCCGAACTGATGCCACTGGATCCGTTTTGTATACGGATCTGCTGCAGCCGGGAAGAGGGTGAAATTTAAAGCAACCGCGGGCTGGAAGAGATAAGAGAGAAAGAGAGAGAGAGTTTTTTTCCTCTTTCTTCACGGCCTTCCCGGAACGCTATTTAGGGTTAAAATCCCTGCCAGAGCAGATCTGCCGGACATGTGCAATAAAAAATAGCGGACCGTCTCTCAGAAAAAAACGTTTCAGAGTCTGTCTTCTCCGCCCGGGAGCCGCTAGAATTCTGATGGATCCGTCAAAAAACGGATGAGACGGACGACCGTCAGTCAAAATCCGCCGCTAATGTAAGTCTATGGGTGAAAAAAACGGATCCGCCAAAAAAGCGGTGGATCCGTTTTTTTTCTAAAAGTGGCGGATTTTGACTGATGTCAAAAAACGGAAATGTGAAACAGGCCTTAGACGTATTTATACCCTTCTTTTATTTATCAAGTACGGAACATTTTTATTAGTTTCTAAACATTTACAGAAAAAAAACAATACAAAGGAGATTATTAAACAAGAACAATTACAACCCCTCCCCTCCGAAAAAAAAAACACCTATACATGCTAATTTAGAAGTTATATATTCAATGTAGTAACTATATATGCCACACCATGCAAACAGCAGATTATGAAAATCACTAACATTAAAAAGACTCAAAAAGTTAAAGTATTGTCCTCTAGCAACGTTATGACACATCACAAAGGTATGTCATAACATTAGAATAGGTGGTGATCATGAGAATGACAGGACAGAGGTAAGTAAATCAAGCACTATTATAGTTTCCTGCACAGCAGCCACACTTCAAGGGATTGTCTCATCTAGTACAGTTATGGCATGTGCAGTGAATGTATAGTAGATGTGGATCCAACCAATAGAACCTGCATCTATTTGGAGAATGAAGCCCTGATGCGTGCTTCCATCAGTGGAGAAGTGGTAGGAATTCCTTTTCATTGAATAAATCTACCGTAAGTCCTATGTGTTGGAATTGCATCTACTATATATTCATGGTATATCCTGAAGATATGTCATTAATGTACATGATGGGAATACTCCTTTAACCATCCTCAAAATGAAAATTGTGTAGTATGGGTCCTGGTAGACTTCCTCATGACTGATCAGTGACTAACAGCAAATACTAAGGTGCACTGCACATTAAGTTTGTCCAAACCCATTGATTTGGATGGTACCATCATCTATCAGCCGAGAAGGTTCTAGCTATTTGAACTTATGCTCTCCCCATAAAAAACGTGCATGCTTAGGTTCATGTGTATGGGAAGGTCAGGGAAGATAGGTGACAGACGAACAAGCTTTCAGCCAAACAGCTACAGTATCTAATGTGCATGGACACCATTAGCGATATCACTTGCTATAGCAGGAAGGCCCCTAAAATAAATGAGATTTATACACCTCATAGAAGCCAGCATAGTACAATATTATGGACACCTACATGATAAAAAAGCATAAAACATAGATAACGTAAAAGCATTCTCTATCAGCTCATGTAGAAGCATATCACTGTATTAGAGAGCAAACGTCCCTATCATCGGCATGACCTGGAACTGAGCGCCTCCAATACTGAGCTACCAACAGCTGCCGCTATACTTTCTCTTTCCCCCCAGACAGCCAATCCAGCATTCTACTTATGTACATACAGTGTCCTATGTATGAACAAGGGCAATCAGGTAGGGCAATGGCAATGATATACATGTAGGCCCAACACAGATGTGAGGATGGTACAGTAAGGTCCATGGTGGACTAATACGCTAACTTTTACATGAGTATGGTTTTTGCCTTGTAATGGACACATGTTAGGAGACTTCATGGAGGACAATGGTGGTTCCTCAGATAGGATTCCAAGTTCATTACCACAAGAGAGTCCACAACACAACTAAAACGGTCCACAGAAGCCAGAGGATTGGGTGCTAAAAGCAGAAGGGGCACAGTGCTCAAAGGAGCACCACTATTCTAGGAATTTGGGTGGGGGAAGGGTCTTAGCTCTGACATTCCCAGCAATGACATCTTTTGTGTCTGAATAACATGTCAGGACATGTTCTGTGGTGTTTTTTTCTGCATTTGATTCAATGATTCCATTCTGAAGGTGTTTTTTCTTATACTGTATAAGTAACACAAGGAAAGGAAAGCACTTTGCCTTAAGCCACATTAAGGCTGAGTTCACACGTGGCTTTTTTTTGCGTTTCCGCGGCGGTTTTAACCACGCGATTTTGCCGCGAAAAATAAGCATCCCATGCATTCCTATGGGATTCCGCAATGCTGTGCTAATGCTGCGGTTTTTACCGCGGCGGAATCGCTTCGCGGTAAAAACCGCAGCATGCTCATTAATTTTGCGGAATCGCGGCGATCCCGCACCCATAGGAATGCATTGTTCCTCTTACTTCCCGCATGTGGCTGTGCACACCATGCGGAAAGTAAGCAGAACATTTGCGGATGGTACCCACGGTCCGGAGGAGAGGAGACTGTCCTCTGGGCTTTGGGTACCATATCCCTGTAAAAAATAGAATTTAAAATAAAAAATATTGTTATTCTTACCTTCCGACGTCCCGCGCAGCCTTCCCGCCTCTCTCCACGCTCTCGTTCCCAGTAATCCTTTGCGAAAATGCCTGCGATGACGTCCGTTCTCGCGGGATTGCGAAGTCTCGCGGTCATTCGCGAGACATCGCGATCCCGCGAGAACTGACGTCATCGCGGGCATTTTCGCAAAGGATTACTGGGAACGGCTGCGCGGGACGTCGGAAGGTAAGAACACCATTTTTTTTAATTTTATCTTTTACTACTGATGCTGCATAGGCGGCCTCAGTAGTAAAAAGTTGGTCACACTTGTCAAACACTATGTTTGACGAGTGTGACGAACCTGTCAATCAGTTCTCCAAGCGATGCTACAGATCGCTTGGAAAATGCTAGCATTTTGCAAGCTAAATACGCTTGCAAAATGCTATTTTTTCCGCGGGAATTTAAAATGCGATTTTCCAGCGGAATGGAATTCCGGAATTCTCGCGGTAATTTCCGCGAGAGTTCCGGTACGTGTGCACATAGCCTTACACATCCATGTGTCCCAGGCTGAGTACAGACCACAATGCAGAGACTGGACGACCTGAACATCCTCACATATGCCTATGAGGTCGATGAGTTTGGGGTGGGATAGCCATGGCCGATTTGTGCAGTTCATCCCGAACTCAGACTGACACACTGATGTGTGAATGTGGTAGTAGGCCCATGTGCATGGTCATATTGTGCTTCCTTTTAGTACATAGCTGTAATATGTACCCCTTCCAGTAGGAGCCAATTTTTGTCTTTGTGCTTTCATTTTTTCCTGTTCTAGTCATTTGTCTGCCAACATAGACTTTTGAGGACTTGTTTCTTGTGGGACAAGTTGTACCTTAGAATGACACCATTCATTTCAAGTCACACGAAATGGTGAAAAAAAAAACAACTCCGCTATTGTCTCTACAGAGTTAATTTTACAGTAAAAATGAGCTGACAACACAGTTCTTCAGGTCAGTAGGATTACGGTGATACCAAACTTACATAATATTTTTTTTTAATTTTAGAAAGGCTTACAAACTTCTGAAGTTTAAAAACAAAAATTTGATATGTTGATATGTTCTGAGATCCACAACTTAATTATTTTTCCTTTGATGAACCTGTGTGAGGACTTTTCCTTGTGTGCCGAGCAGTAGTTTGGTTGATAGTACCATTTGTGTTTACATGGGATGTTTTGTACTACATGTTTTAGAGGAGGTGTGGCGACCAAGAAAATGGCAATTCTGCTCTTTTGATTTTTTTTTCTTCTTTCTTTGCGATGTTTACCTTTTGAATAAAATAATTTTAGATTTTGACATATCAAACTTATATAGGCACAACAATATCACATAAGCTTTTATTTTTTGAAAATCATTGATTGGCTGCAATGGCAATGTGTCAAAAATGCCAGAAGAAAAGGAGAAGAGACCGGCGGGGGTCCTGGCCACCACGATGGAGGAGCAAGCCGTGAAGGATTGGCAAATGAGTTGATGCTGTTAAGAACTTTGATAGCACACTTGGGTCATTTCTAATGTAAAAGAAAGAGGTGCAAAACCCCTTTAAAGGGAATCTGTCACCCCATTTCTGCTCTATGAGCTGCGACTACTGCCATCAGGGGCTTATCTACAGCATTCTGTAATGTTGTAGGATAAGCCCCCGATGTAACCTGAAAGATAAGAAAAACGAGTAAAGGCCCCGTTACACATAACGATGTCCCAGCGATCCCACCAACGATCCGACATGGATGGGATCGCTGGGACATCGTTAGACTGATCGCTGGTGAGCTGTCACATAGATAGCCCCTCCAGGGATCAGGACCAGCGAGCAAGCTGGTTTCCAATGTAAACAGCGGGTACCTAAGAGCCGCGCAATTGCAATATAATTATCACAAGGTTGGTTTAATCATGGCGTAATCCAGACCTCTGGTGCTTGATGTTCACACAGTGCACTGGGTTCCCAATCTTCACTGACGTCTTTTGCATTTGGCATATTATGGAATCTGTGATACAAAAGTGCTGGACACATCCACATACGTAGAGTCAGCATTCTGTAATCTCATGATGCCACAAGGGAATGTGGTTTACTGATGCTGAAAGATCTTGTTAACAAGTCTGCACAAAAAAACCACAAACATAAATGTCCGACCTTAAAAACCCTAGTGAACTTAGGAAAAGTAAAAATTGATGACTGGGGTGGTTTCACTTCATTTCACATCATGCCATGGATACTGACTGTAATAAATTTGCTTGAGTCAAAGCTATGTTATAGCAAAAATAACAGAAATATTGTAATTATTTAAATTAGCATAATATAAAACCGAAATCAGAAAAAATGGGAACAAATGTTACAAATTCAGCTGTCATTTCTGGCATGTACAGTTGTGGCCAAAAGTATTGACACCCCTGCAATTTTGCAGGGTGGATTTGATTTAAATCACGATTTAAATCACTAGTCAGTAAGGCTTGATTTAAATCAGTGATTTAAATCAAAGTTTCTACCTAAACTAGTTCTTGCTACTTTAACATGCAAGTAGATGAAGATTTTTAGAATCACTTTTTATATTACTTTTTTCTCCCCAGTTTAATGGGTTAATCATTCATATTTGGACACCACTGTTCTGTTGTATTTAGGAAGGAGAAAAATAATCCTGATCTTAATAACAATTTAAATAGATTTATTCAACTGAAACAATAACAACATTACAGCATAAGTTATTTGCTTAAACAAACATCCATGTTTGTTAACTAATTTGGCTAAACAAAATATATATATATTTTAAGAAACTTAGACTGTCAGCCCAGCCGACACATGAAAAACTTAAATACTACTGTCCCTGCTGTCCTCTGTAGCTCACTTGTCACCATCTTCATCATCATCTTCTTCTTTGTTTCTATTCATAATCTGGAAAAGAAAAACAAGCTTTCCTGCTTTATTGGGTCCCAACCGATTTCTCAATTTAGAATGAATGAGTCCAAAGGAAGAGAATATTCTTTCAACGCCTGCAGAAGAAGCTACTGCTGTTAAAAGTGAAATCATTACTTGAACAGTCTCTAAATCCAAGCGCTTAAGTGACTTCCACCAGTTTACTGGTGTGACCTTCCTTAAAATATCTTCAGCAAACATATATTTCTTGAATGGTTCCCCCTTAGCTCTGAAGTTTATTATAGTTGGCATTAAAGATGGATGATTGCTGGATACCCATGTCATAGCTAACTCCTCTTCCTCAGCACTTAGGATATGACCCTGATATTGGATATTGACAATATTTGCCAAAAAATGAGCTGGAGTCAGTGCTTGTCCCATTCGTTTGTTTACTGCTTGTAATTTAATTCTGTCCATGTTTAGTTCTGTTTTTAAGTGTTCACTCAGTTCCTTCCAAATTTCAACAGCATCCGCAATTAAACAGCTATTTTTCTGTATTTTGTTTAAAGCTTGAGAGATGGGTTCCAGGAAGCTCAGCATATGTTCAACATTTCTCTTAAGCCCAATGTTGAGGATTTTGGCCGTGACAGTGCCATCTATTTTATCTCGATTTTCTTCACAAAGTGTCATCAGAATAGGCCAGTTTTTGATATACTGCTCAAAACAGTCCACCACAGAGTTCCATCTAACATCTTGTGGGAGCGTTAGCTTGGTTCCACCCATCCTTTTCAGAGCTGCTGCAGCAAAATGATTATTACGGAAGTATTTAGCAATTTCAACAACATTAGCCTTTATTTCTGGAACACTTAAGTCTTTGGCTAAGAGGTGCAGCAAATGAGCACTGCAACCATATGTTATTAGCAGCTTTGTATTCCCTCCCTGCTCTTCAAATCTCTTCTCATCTTGGATACGTTTGCAGCATTGTCAGTGACCAAACTGCGTACTAGACATTTGAATTTTTGTTCACGTCGTTATAGCTTTTACTGCCACTTCTTGTAAGTATTCTGCTGTGTGTTCATTTCCTGACGTATCAGTTGTTTGTGCAAGGAAGACTTTACCTTCTTCTGTTGTTATACAAGCACATACAAGAGGATCATGGTGGACATTACTCCACCCATCAATACTTAGGTTAACAATTTTACCCTCCAGAGCTGTTGCACATTGCTCCATTTCTGTCATACACTTGATCCAGCAGTTTCCCTGCAACATCAGCTCTGCTGGGTGGACTGTATCCTGGTCTCAGTGACTGAACCATATTAATGAAATGTGGGTTCTCAGTCAGACGGAAAGAAGAGTTCGTTGCATAAATAAACTGGGCAATTTTTTCATCAATCAACTCTTTTTCTAATCTGCTAGTTCTTATCACAAACCTATCTATGGTGGTTCCAGGAGGTAAAGGTTTTTTCTTCCTTTTGGGTGATGGTGATATGTGGCTGTGGGTGTCTGATGATGATGCTGCTAATGAAGCACTATCCTGGATGGATAACTCTGAAACTGTAGAACAGGATGATGGTGATCTTGGAGGTGGATAGTTTCCAGAATCCATGAATTCCCCTAAACAAAAAAAGTCAATGCTGTTATTTTATTGTTTATACAATTTCTGCTTATTGTACACAACACATCACTGCCCCTGCCCCAAAAGGAATATTTGTTTTTCTTCATAACTGTACCAAATGACAGTAACATGCAGTAATAATAAGAAATATAATTTTTCTCACACATGACAGTTCAGTCTTTAGAAATAGGATTCAATAAAAATGTTTACCAACCTGAAGATCCTGCCTGTTCAGAAGTGTTTCTTTGGTCATCTTCATCACTGCACTTCTCATGATGTTGCCTCATTCGCGCTACCAGGCCTTGCATCTCTTTGTTGCATCGTTTGCATTTTGCACGCATGCCTGCCTTACCGATAGGCGAAGGAGCTTCATTAAAATATTCCCAAACTGGGTCTCTTTTACGGCCTGCTGCCATTATAAGGAAAGAATGTAATAAACCTCAGATCGTACACACAAACAGATCCAGACTTGTCTGTCTGTGGCTATGCTGCAGTATTGTGCTCAAAGTTTCACTTTCATTTTCTTGTCTGCTTGCCCTTCCTCCTCCTCACACTTAGATTCACATTCTTCTTGTGTTGTGCAGATCTATTCCACTCCAAACAACCAGAAACATATTGTCTAACTTCTTGGACTTGGCACTGAAGGGGTTGATTCTGTATTCATAGGTTTGTAGAACAATAGGATTAAGGTCTTTTTCTCAACTCTGTTCATGTTGTAACATTTTTGCCGTGAAGAGGCTGGGACCTCTGCGGAGTCAAATTCAGTTTTGAGAACTGCGTAAGTAAAGCGAGCGTCTGTGATAATATAGGAGAGAAACTGCCCACTAATCCTACAGAAACCTCTGGAACAGCATGGTATTGTGAATGTTACTCATATACAGCCTTTATTCTACTGAGTTAAACAACTCAGCTTTATCTCATGATGGAAGAACCTTTGGATGGTAAAATATTTTCCTCAAAAAGCAGTTTATTGAAAAAAAACCGATTTAAATCGAAAAATCCGATTTAAATAAAAAAAATCCGATTTTTTATTTTTTTTTAAAAAAAACATTGATTTTTATCCACCCTGCAATTTTGTCAGATAATACTCAGTTTCTTCCTGAAAATGATTGCAATCACAAATTCTTTGGTATTATCTTCATTTAATTTGTCTTAAATGAAAAAACACAAAAGAGAATGAAGCAAAAAGCAAAACATTGATCATTTCACACACAACTCCAAAAATGGGCCAGACAAAAGTATTGGCACCCTCAGCCTAATACTTGGTTGCACAACCTTTAGCCAAAATAACTGCGACCAACCGCTTCCGGTAACCATCAAAGAGTTTCTTACAATGCTCTGCTGGAATTTTAGACCATTCTTCTTTGGCAAACTGCTCCAGGTCCCTGATATTAGAAGGGTGCCTTCTCCAAACTGCCATTTTTAGATCTCTCCACAGGTGTTCTATGGGATTCAGGTCTGGACTCATTGCTGGCCACCATAGAAGTCTCCAGTGCTTTCTCTCAAACCATTTTCTAGTGCTTTTTGAAGTGTGTTTTGGGTCATTGTCCTGCTGGAAGACCCATGACCTCTGAGGGACACCCATCTTTCTCACACTGGGCCCTACATTATGCTGCAAAATTTGTTGAAAAAATAGTAGTAAACATAACACATGTAGATGGAGAATAATTATAACAATAATAGGGCAAATTGCCAAATATCTATTCACCATGTGTACAGTAAGAGGACAGTCACCGGACAAAACTGCAAAGAAGCAAGCTATACAAAAAATGGAAAGCAGTCAAACAGTCCCATAAAAAATTCTTTTATTAGGACAAAAAATTAAAAACAAATAGAATGGGAGCAAATGTATTGTGCACAATAAGTAGTCACACACTAAAGGGCATATAGGCCAGAACCTCCACAGCTACATAAGAAATAGTCAAACCCATGAACTTAGGTATAGGTGAGTATATATAAGATAATTAGAGTGTCAGTATGCACATAACATATGGGATATATATGTGAGTACACTGTTTGTAAACAATTAAAGAGCAAGTGCCTATATATAATATTCAAGAAGTTAAACTCACATAAATACCCATACCTTATTCACAGCCAGAGATCATCAGTCCATAAAACTATATAAAGAACCATCATTAATATGGTGCATAGATTATTATACAGTATATACTGCAGTGGCTGAAGATTATATTCAGTATTACACCACATAAATACACATGACGCTTCATATGACTGTGACCCGGGCACTCCACAGTCTGAGCCCCATATGCCGCCATTCCTATGGGAACTGTTCTGTCACCCATTACTCCAATGCATGGCGGCGCCGGGATAGCCCGGTATTGTCCCGGCCGCACAGGGTGTGGAGGGGGCGCTGTGCCGACCCCAGGGCTCCCCGTGCACGCCCCGATCCCCAGGGCTCCCCGTGCACGCCCCGTCCCTGTGCCGACCCCAGGGCTCCCCGTGCACGCCCCGTCCCGATCCCCAGGGCTCCCCGTGCACGCCCCGTCCCTGTGCCGGCTCCCTGTGCACGCCCCGTCCCTGTGCCGACCCCAGGGCTCCCCGTGCACGCCCCGTCCCTGTGCCGCCGGCTCCCCGTGCACGCCCCGTCCCGATCCCCAGGGCTCCCCGTGCACGCCCCGTCCCTGTGCCGCCGGCTCCCCGTGCATGCCCCGTCCCGATCCCCAGGGCTCCCCGTGCATGCCCCGTCCCTGTGCCGCCGGCTCCCCGTGCACGCCCCGTCCCGATCCCCAGGGCTCCCCGTGCACGCCCCGTCCCTGTGCCGCCGGCTCCCCGTGCACGCCCCGTCCCGATCCCCAGGGCTCCCCGTGCACGCCCCGTCCCGATCCCCAGGGCTCCCCGTGCATGCCCCGTCCCTGTGCCGCCGGCTCCCCGTGCACGCCCCGTCCCGATCCCCGGGGCTCCCCGTGCACGCCCCGTCCCCGTCCCGATCCCCAGGGCTCCCCGTGCACGCCCCGTCCCGATCCCCAGGGCTCCCCGTGCACGCCCCGTCCCTGTGCCGCCGGCTCCCCGTGCATGCCCCGTCCCGATCCCCAGGGCTCCCCGTGCATGCCCCGTCCCTGTGCCGCCGGCTCCCCGTGCACGCGCCGTCCCGATCCCCAGGGCTCCCCGTGCACGCCCCGTCCCTGTGCCGCCGGCTCCCCGTGCACGCCCCGTCCCGATCCCCGGGGCTCCCCGTGCACGCCCCGTCCCCGTCCCGATCCCCAGGGCTCCCCGTGCACGCCCCGTCCCGATCCCCAGGGCTCCCCGTGCACGCCCCGTCCCTGTGCCGCCGGCTCCCCGTGCACGCCCCGTCCCGATCCCCAGGGCTCCCCGTGCATGCCCCGTCCCTGTGCCGCCGGCTCCCCGTGCACGCCCCGTCCCGATCCCCAGGGCTCCCCGTGCACGCCCCGTCCCTGTGCCGCCGGCTCCCCGTGCACGCCCCGTCCCGATCCCCAGGGCTCCCCGTGCATGCCCCGTCCCTGTGCCGCCGGCTCCCCGTGCACGCCCCGTCCCGATCCCCGGGGCTCCCCGTGCACGCCCCGTCCCCAGGGCTCCCCGTGCACGCCCCGTCCCGATCCCCAGGGCTCCCCGTGCACGCCCCGTCCCGATCCCCAGGGCTCCCCGTGCACGCCCCGTCCCGATCCCCAGGGCTCCCCGTGCATGCCCCGTCCCCGTGCCGCCGCTACCTGATGCCAGTCCCGGGGGAGGTGTCGCCTGGAGCCGGCGCTGCAGGTTGGCTTTCTTGGATACTTCCGGGGGGCGGTAATTAGGGAGGAGAGGGCAGAGCTGTAATGCGGCGGCGGCTCGGCAGCGCTGACTGGACCGGTCGGATGATACACGTTGTCTCCCGGGAGGAGGCTCTATTGTGCGCGCTACCTTCGAGCTCCCGTCCGTCCTCCACTGCCCTCAGTCACAGCCGCTGAGGACGACGCCACATTTTCTGCGGATCACGTGTGTCCAGGCGACTATTCCCGGATCCTTGGTGTGAGGACAGTGGCGGCGCAGCGCCCGGCATCAGGCTGCCAGGAGGCGGTGAGTTCCTTACCTGCGCCCACTGCGGGCAGCCCCACCTGGCAGCGTTGGGCGATGTGCTGACCGACCGCAGGGTGATGGTCGCATGCGGCCACTGACAGCCCCGGGAAGGAGGCGGCATCATGGCCACAGACCGAGATCCTGAACCCGGTTGGATGAGAGCACGGGAGGCCGAGGAGAATGGCTCCGTGCTGCCGGCCTCCTGCACGGCGCTGCCCCCGTCCGAAGAGCTGCCTGAAGCCCCCGCATCCCCGGCCCAGCAGGGCTCCCGGTGCAGCCACCTGCTGCTGGACTACGATGGCACCGTGCTGCCCTTCCTGGGCGGGCTGGGCTCCTTCCAGTGGCGGCTGGTGCTGCTCACCTGGATCCCCGCGCTGCTCCTCGCCTTCAGCCAGTTCTCGGACTTCTTCATGCTGGACCAACCCGACAGGTGGTGCAAGACGAACGGCAGCAGCCTGCCCGGCACCCGGAGCCCCCCGCACAACCACAGCTCGCCGGCCCCCGAGGTGATGCTCCTGCCGCCACAGCTGCCCACCACCCCCGCACCCGGCGTCCGGGCCCCCCACAACGATTCCTGCCTGTGCCACGAGTGGTCCTACCAGATCCACGCGGGACTCGTGCAGAACGTGGTCAGCAAGGTAAGAAGGCGCAGATGTGTGAGCGATGCGACATATGTCTGGGATGTGGGTGGCCGGAGCTGCCAGGCTGATCGCTGGAGAGGGGCTAATGGCAGAGCAGCAGCCAATGGCTGTCCCGCACTCACTACATGGACCTGGGGGCAAGGTCAGGATGGCCATCCTCCTGGATATTCACTACCAAGGGAGATCTCCTGGTGCACACCAGATTACCAGCTCATGGGGAGATCTCCTGGGGCACACCAGATTACCAGCTCATGGGGAGATCTCCTGCCGCACACCAGATTACCAGCTCATGGGGAGATCTCCTGCCGCACACCAGATTACCAGCTCATGGGGAGATCTCCTGCCGCACACCAGATTACCAGCTCATGGGGAGATCTCCTGCCGCACACCAGATTACCAGCTCATGGGGAGATCTCCTGCCGCACACCAGATTACCAGCTCATGGGGAGATCTCCTGCCGCACACCAGATTACCAGCTCATGGGGAGATCTCCTGCCACACTGTTTATAGAGAAAAATGCTAGCACTCAGCAATTTATCAGTTCATAAACAGCTGTCCTGGCACCTTCCAGTTTGCTAGCTCATACAAAGTTCTACTGACAAACTGCTGCTTGTGGAGAGACCTCCTGGCACACTCCAGGTCACCAGCTCATAGAGAAATCTCCTGGCACACACCAGATTGCCTGCTCAGGGAGATTTCCTTGCACACTCCAGCTCATGGGGAGACCTCCTGGCACACAGCAGATTACCTGATCATAGGGAGATATACTGGCATACTCTGGGTCACCAGCTCACAGGGAGATCTGGCACACAGCAGTTTACCAGCTCACAGGATGCTTTCCTGGCACACTACACGTCGCCAGCTCATGGGGAGATCTCCTGGCACATTCAGCGTCACCAGCTCATGGGGAGATCCCCTGGCACATTCCGGGTCACCAGCTCATGGGGAAATCTCCTGGCACATTCCGGGTCACCAGCTCATGGGGAGATCTCCTGGCACACTCTGCGTCACCAGCTCTAGGGGAGATCTCCTGGCACACTCTGCGTCACCAGCTCTAGGGGAGATCTCCTGGCACACTCTGCGTCACCAGCTCTAGGGGAGATCTCCTGGCACACTCTGCGTCACCAGCTCTAGGGGAGATCTCCTGGCACACTCTGCGTCACCAGCTCTAGGGGAGATCTCCTGGCACACTCTGCGTCACCAGCTCTAGGGGAGATCTCCTGGCACACTCTGCGTCACCAGCTCTAGGGGAGATCTCCTGGCACACTCTGCGTCACCAGCTCTAGGGGAGATCTCCTGGCACACTCTGCGTCACCAGCTCTAGGGGAGATCTCCTGGCACACTCTGCGTCACCAGCTCTAGGGGAGATCTCCTGGCACACTCTGCGTCACCAGCTCTAGGGGAGATCTCCTGGCACACTCTGCGTCACCAGCTCTAGGGGAGATCTCCTGGCACACTCTGCGTCACCAGCTCTAGGGGAGATCTCCTGGCACACTCTGCGTCACCAGCTCTAGGGGAGATCTCCTGGCACACTCTGCGTCACCAGCTCTAGGGGAGATCTCCTGGCACACTCTGCGTCACCAGCTCTAGGGGAGATCTCCTGGCACACTCTGCGTCACCAGCTCTAGGGGAGATCTCCTGGCACACTCTGCGTCACCAGCTCTAGGGGAGATCTCCTGGCACACTCTGCGTCACCAGCTCATGGGGAGATCTCCTGGCACACTCTGCGTCACCAGCTCATGGGGAGATCTCCTGGCACACTCTGCGTCACCAGCTCATGGGGAGATCTCCTGGCACACTCTGCGTCACCAGCTCTAGGGGAGACCTCCTGGCACACTCTGCGTCACCAGCTCTAGGGGAGACCTCCTGGCACACTCTGCGTCACCAGCTCTAGGGGAGACCTCCTGGCACACTCTGCGTCACCAGCTCTAGGGGAGACCTCCTGGCACACTCTGCGTCACCAGCTCTAGGGGAGACCTCCTGGCACACTCTGCGTCACCAGCTCTAGGGGAGACCTCCTGGCACACTCTGCGTCACCAGCTCTAGGGGAGACCTCCTGGCACACTCTGCGTCACCAGCTCTAGGGGAGACCTCCTGGCACACTCTGCGTCACCAGCTCTAGGGGAGACCTCCTGGCACACTCTGCGTCACCAGCTCTAGGGGAGACCTCCTGGCACACTCTGCGTCACCAGCTCTAGGGGAGACCTCCTGGCACACTCTGCGTCACCAGCTCTAGGGGAGACCTCCTGGCACACTCTGCGTCACCAGCTCTAGGGGAGACCTCCTGGCACACTCTGCGTCACCAGCTCTAGGGGAGACCTCCTGGCACACTCTGCGTCACCAGCTCTAGGGGAGACCTCCTGGCACACTCTGCGTCACCAGCTCTAGGGGAGACCTCCTGGCACACTCTGCGTCACCAGCTCTAGGGGAGACCTCCTGGCACACTCTGCGTCACCAGCTCTAGGGGAGACCTCCTGGCACACTCTGCGTCACCAGCTCTAGGGGAGACCTCCTGGCACACTCTGCGTCACCAGCTCTAGGGGAGACCTCCTGGCACACTCTGCGTCACCAGCTCTAGGGGAGACCTCCTGGCACACTCTGCGTCACCAGCTCTAGGGGAGACCTCCTGGCACACTCTGCGTCACCAGCTCTAGGGGAGACCTCCTGGCACACTCTGCGTCACCAGCTCTAGGGGAGACCTCCTGGCACACTCTGCGTCACCAGCTCTAGGGGAGACCTCCTGGCACACTCTGCGTCACCAGCTCTAGGGGAGACCTCCTGGCACACTCTGCGTCACCAGCTCTAGGGGAGACCTCCTGGCACACTCTGCGTCACCAGCTCTAGGGGAGACCTCCTGGCACACTCTGCGTCACCAGCTCTAGGGGAGACCTCCTGGCACACTCTGCGTCACCAGCTCTAGGGGAGACCTCCTGGCACACTCTGCGTCACCAGCTCTAGGGGAGACCTCCTGGCACACTCTGCGTCACCAGCTCTAGGGGAGACCTCCTGGCACACTCTGCGTCACCAGCTCTAGGGGAGACCTCCTGGCACACTCTGCGTCACCAGCTCTAGGGGAGACCTCCTGGCACACTCTGCGTCACCAGCTCTAGGGGAGACCTCCTGGCACACTCTGCGTCACCAGCTCTAGGGGAGACCTCCTGGCACACTCTGCGTCACCAGCTCTAGGGGAGACCTCCTGGCACACTCTGCGTCACCAGCTCTAGGGGAGACCTCCTGGCACACTCTGCGTCACCAGCTCTAGGGGAGACCTCCTGGCACACTCTGCGTCACCAGCTCTAGGGGAGACCTCCTGGCACACTCTGCGTCACCAGCTCTAGGGGAGACCTCCTGGCACACTCTGCGTCACCAGCTCTAGGGGAGACCTCCTGGCACACTCTGCGTCACCCGCTCTAGGGGAGACCTCCTGGCACACTCTGCGTCACCCGCTCATGGGGAGCTCTCCTGGCACTCTCCGGGTCACCCGCTCATGGGGAGCTCTCCTGGCACTCTCCGGGTCACCCGCTCATGGGGAGCTCTCCTGGCACACTCCGGGTCACCAGCCCATGGGGAGCTCTCCTGGTAAACTGCTGATTGTAGAGAGATCTCCTGTCATATTCCAGGTCACTTCATCCCCCTGTGAGATGTCCTGACTTAATTTCCCCTACATAGTGTACTAAAAACCTAGGGACTTTCTGACTTTGCAGTTTGATAGTTTGTGTATGTAGAAATTATCACCAATCTTTCCCTAATTCCTGAGTGCCAGGGCTGCCCATCCATTTAGTGGGGCAGATAGACATTACAATTTGTCCTTTAGGGTATGGCTAACTTCTCATTAAGGCTACTTTCACACATCAGTTTTTTGCCGTCAGGCAGGATCCGGCTATTTTTAGAAAAAACGGATCCGGCATAAATTTTGGAGAACTGTAGAAACGGATCCGTTTTTTTGCTGGATCCGTCTAGCAGGTTATATCTGTTTCCTGGGGGCAGGCCAATTGGATCTGAGCATGCGCAGACTTAAAAAACGGATCCGGTGGCTGGATCCGTCTTTTTCTGGATCCGGCGCCCATAGACTTTCTTTGTAGCAAAAAGCTGGAAGCGCCGGATCCGGCGCTTCAGGCTTTTTCGCCGGAGACAAAAAACGTTACAGTAGCCGTTTTTTCCAGATGCCGGAATGAGACAAGTAGCCGGATCCGGCAAAAAACGGATGAAACGCAATGCCATCCGGCGCGATCCGGCACTAATGCAAGTCAATGGGGAAAAACTGGATCCGGCATGGCATTTTACCGGATTCGGTTTTACAAAAAAAAGCCAGATCGCGCCTGACGGCAAAAAACTGATGTGTGAAAGAGGCCTTAGAATGACAGTTTATTGACTGTAATCGCTGCTGTGATGGACAGTGGCTATTGTGGGTATGTGGCCAGATGCCATGCAGATGGTGGTATACTGTATATGGAGTATATTCACCATCATAGGTAGTGCCACACCATGCCATCAGGGCTGCCTCCATTTACAGTAGGTCATCTCTATGATGGTCCATCACAGCTGAGCTGGTAGGTGCGTATTTGGCATGGGGTCAGCTCTGTAGAGGGGCTGGAATACTATACCTGTCACTCAGCACAGTTATTCTGATGTGCATATTGATCTGGCAGTAGCTTACTCTGTGGGGATAATATTGCTTGGTGTAAATGGGCTCATTTGCTAGATTTCCAGTCCCTACGTTGGACAGAAGTATTCCTCCATCATGCTGGTTATCAGTAAGATTCCTCCTGTCCTGCTGGACACATGATGCAGCAAGTGCCCCCATTTCTACAAGCCCCATCATATGAGCCTGAAAGGTTCTGTAGCTCAGCGAGAAGTCATTTCTATGGATGTATCTGACCTGTTACTGTACAGACAGCATGTAATGTTCACACGTACAAGCTATGGATCTATTCATATACCGGTAGTTTTTATTTCTTTGATTTTTAACCCTAAAACAATATCTCCAGTGAAGTGCCGTGGTGTGAGAATGGTCTTCCTCTCACTATTGCATATACTGTAGGTAATGAATATATCACTGTTAGGACAACAGGTTTTATTTAGCAACTCAACTATGGGCCTGTTCACACTCTGTTTGGCTAGCACAATGAAACGTCCATCTTTTATTTTATTAATTTCTTTTCCAAACTGCAGCTGGCCCCACTACAGGATTTGTAGATGTACAGTAATGCCTCCACAATCTCTAATGTGTCTGTCAGCCTACCTTTAACCAGTCTCCATCAGGATCCTGTTTTTCAGCAGACAAGTGAACACTGTCTTATGGCATTGTGGCTCCCGGAGAGGCATCTAGTATTGATCGGCGGCACCATCCTGTTTGATGTCCTTTTTTTATTCTTGCTATTTAATCAAAATACGGTAAATAAACTGCAATCTAAAAAAAAAAAAAACAAGTTGGAAAAGGATAGAATGGAGCCATCAGAAAAACCTACAGTTTTTTTTTTTTTTTTAAACAAACTCAACATTTGAAACTGCAAGTCCAGGGGTCTGGCCGTATGTACGATAGCTTTTGCTGAAGATGGGTTACTGCATCCAAGACAGCAACAAAAAAAAAATAGTAGACAAGTAATATATCTGTGGTCCTATAATCTACTACAAGTGCTTCTCACAAAATTAGAATATCAAAAAGTTAGTTTATTTCAGTTCTTCAATACAAAAAGTGAAACTCTTATATTATACTAGCTGAAGAGCCCGGCGCTGCCCAGGTATAGTAACTAACTACGGTTATAACAAATTATAATGTGTGTGTATGTGTGTGTATATATAATATATAGAGCCCCGCCATTCAGCATAGCCACATTCACTGTAATATCCCACATTGTCCCGTCAGCCAGAGCTACCGGACTACTACCCCTAATATCCCACATCATCCCGTCAGCCAGAGCTACCGGACTACTACCCCTAATATCCCACATCATCCCGTCAGCCAGAGCTGCCGGACTACTACCCCTAATATCCCACTTCATCTCGACAGCCATAGCCACCGGACTACTCCCCCTAATATCCCACATTATCCTGACACCCAGAGCTACCGGACTACTACCCCTAATATCCCACATCATCTCGACAGCCAGAGCCTCCAGACTACTACCCCTAATATCCCACATCATCTCGACAGCCAGAGCCACCAGACTACTACCCCTAATATCCCACATCATCCTGACAGCCAGAGCTACCGGACTACTACCCCTAATATCCCACATCATCCTGACAGCGAGAGCTACCGGACTACTACTCCTATTATCCCACATCATCTCGACAGCCATACCCACCGGACTACTACTAATATCCCACATCATCCCCTCAGCCTGGGGTCAGAACCAGAGCGCTGAGTGGAAAGGTCCTAATTTCCATACCGGGGATCCCTTTAAGAGAGGCCTGGGATCAGAACCAGAGCACTTAGTGTAATTGCCCTAACTTCCATACCAATGATCCCTTTAGGCTATGTGCACACGGTGCAGATTTTGCTGAGGATCCGCAGTGGATTTGGTCCTGTGGATTTGCTGCGGAACTGCAGGTCAAGTACAGTACCATTATTGGCTATGTACTTCAAATCCGCTGTGCACATGCTGCGGATTTTTCTGCGCAGATTTGCTGCGTATTGAAAACTGCAGTATGTCACTTCTTTTGTGCGGATTTCCTGCAGTTTTCCACCTGCTCCATTCTAGGAATCTGCAGGGGGAAATCCGCAGGGCAAATATGCACAAAATCCGCAGGTCTTTTTACCTGCGGATTTAGGCAAATCTGCGTGGAAAAATCCGCAGCACCTTCGAGAACTTCTGCACCGAACCACAGCGCTGAATGGAACAGTCCTAACTTCCATACCGGGGATCCCTTTGAGAGGCCTTGGGTCAGAACCAGAGCGCTGAGGGATTTTCCCTGACTTCCATACCAATGATCCTTTTAATAGAACCCAGGGGAGAGAATCAGAGCGCTGAGGGATTTGCCCTAACTTCCATACAGGAGATCCCTTTAAGAGAGGCCTGTGGTCAGTACCAGAGCATTTGAAGGCAATTGCCCTGACTTCCATACTGAGGATCCCTTTAAGAGAGGCATGGGGTCAGAACCAATGCACTGGATGGATTTGCCCTGCCTTCCATACTGGAGATCCCTTTAAGAGAGGCCTGGGGTCAGTACCAAGACGCTGAGTGGATTTGCCCTAACTTGCATACCAGTGATCCACGGGGGGGGTGGGGGGTTTCATTTCTGTCATGTGCTCTCTGCTCCTTTCTGGGGGTCAGACAATGGCTAGGAGCTTATGTTCCCGGGGATGCTAGATTTCTCCCACCATGTCAGTGTCTGCTGAGGTGTTGTCAAGTGGGAAAACTTGCTCATAGCAACCAATCACAGCTCACCTTCTTTTAACCAGCTCTGGTGAAATGAAAGATGTTTAGTGATTGGTTGCAAGGAAAACTGTTGCGCATAGCAACCAATCACAGCTGAGCTTCTTTTGAACAGCTCAGGTGAAATGAAAGATGCTTCGTGATTGGTGATATACATGCATTCACATATATATATATATATATATATATATATGTCATTACAAACAGAGTGATCTATTTCATGTGTTTATTTCTGGTAATGTTGATGATTATGGCTTACAGCCGATGAAAACCCAAAAGTCATTATCTCAGTAAATTAGAATAGAATTCACAATCAGTGATGGTTTGGGGATCCATGTCATCTGCTGGTATAGGTCCACTGTGTTTTATGAAGACCGAAGTCAGCGCAGCTGTCTACCAGGAAATTTTAGAGCACTTCATTCTTCCCTCTGCCGACAAGCTTTTTGGAGATGGAAATGTCATTCTCCAGCAGGACTTGGCACCTGTCCACACTGTCAAAAGTACCAATACCTGGTTTAAAGGGAATCTGCCACCCTTTTTTTTTACTATCAGCTGCCGCCACTGACATCAGGGGTTTATCTACAGCATTCTGTAATACTTAGATAAGCCCCCGATGTAACCTGAAAGATAAGAAAAACACGTTAGATTATATTCACCCCTGCATCTGGTCCGGTCCGATGGGTGTCACCGTCTGGTCCGACGCCTCTGATCTTCATACGATGCCGTCCTCTTCTTCCCGTCCTGAAGTGGATCCGGCGCAGGCGCACTGCTCTGCCCTGTTGAGGGCAGAGCAGAGTCCTGCAGTGCGCAGGTGTCGGGAGAGGTCTGGCGCCTGCGCACTGCAGTATTCTGCTCTGCCCTCAACAGAACAGAGCAGAGCAGTGCGTCTGCGCCGGAGCCACTACCGGACGGGAAGAAGAGGACGGCATTGTATGAAGATGGGAGGCGTCGGACTGGACCGCAAAACCCATCAGACCGGACCGCCCCCTCCGGTGAGTATAATCTAACGTGTTTTTCTTATCTTTCAGGTTACATCGGGGGCTTATCTAAGCATTACAGAATGCTGTAGATAAGCCCCTGATGTCAGTGGCGGCAGCTGATAGGCAAAAAAAAGTGACGGATTCCCTTTAAAAACAACAGTATCACTGTGCTTGATTGGCCAGCAAACTCGCCTGACCTTAACCCCATAGAGACTCTATGGGGTATTGTCAAGAGGAAGATGAGAGACACCAGACCCAACAATGCAGACGAGCTGAAGGCTGTTATCAAAGCAATCTGGGCTTCCATAACACCTAATGGTTCACTATCTATGTATATAAAATGTCCTCAGATTATGGAAATTGGGGGCTGGATATTCTAATTTTGTGAGATGCACCTGTAATTTAGACCGTTTGTGCTACATATGGGAATATTTTCCATTTTTTTATTTTTACCCTTTTCATTGTGTTGTCGGGACCTGGCCCCTTCTAGCTTGACCTTTTGAATGAATTAAGTACAGTAGATGTCTCCCCTGAGTTTTGCAGGAAAACAATTTATCTCGGAGCAGCTTGATTTTAAAACAGTTTGAGAAAAACCTTATTAGACAGAAGTGGTCTTCAGTTAGCGGTTCACTTTATCTGTATATAAAACGTCCACAGATTATGGAAATTGGGGGCTAGTTACCTAGATTACGTGTGTTGGTCAATACCTCCAATTCTACTAAAGCGAGGGAGCAGTTACTACAACCTGTTCCTATATACAAAGTTGCTTTAGTTTTCTAATTTAATAGTAATGTTCGTGTACAAATTTAATATTTTTTACATATCAAAGCTTTTTCTACATTATAGTGATGATAGATTTCCAAGTGGAGGTTTCATATGTCTTGGTATGCATGTGGAAATTAGAGGGTTATCTCTATCATTACATGATGGCATATCACCATCTGTAGGGGTCGAATCTATAGGATCATGGCTAGTGATGAGATGACGTGTTATCTGAGTATCTCGGGCGAGCTCAGATAATATGTTCGAGTCCCTGCCGTTGCATGTTTTGCGGCTGTTAGACCTCATCAACACATGCGAGAATTGGCTGTTCGTTAGGCAATACCCTCTAACAGCCGCAAAACATGCAGCCGCAGGGACTTGAACATATTATCCGAGCACGCCCACGATACTCAGATAACACCCGAGCATGGTCGGATAACGCATTATCTGAGCACGATCGCCCATCACTAGTCATAGACTCATCCTGTGAAATAAGGGGCTGCATTGGTTGGCTACCCAAAGTACATACTTGCTGTCCTACTCTAGAATAGGACATCACTTAGCGATGGCAATAACTCTTCAAAATAACTATTCCCTCGATTCATGCTGCAATTCATGAATTGGAAACTGTTTGCACAATTGCAAAAAAAATATAGTTTTAAAATAGGTAGAAACCTGACTAGTTTCAGAGAAAACATTGAGCTGTAGTGTTGCGAGGAGAGACCTGTCAATCAACCTGAACCCTTATTCCCGCCCCACTCTATTTGATTGACAGGTCTCTCCTCTCATCACTCCAGCTTTTCAAGCAATGTTTTCTGTGAAGCACTGCAGCGTTTCAGAGTAACCTTTACTCGTCTGCAATTGTGCAGCCTGGCTCTGATTCATATTGTCCGTTGTTTGAACAGCATGAATCGAGAAACAGGTTCCCTTTAGCTCATAGTCTTCTAAGAAGAGGTGAATTTTCGAGGATCTCGCACTCCTTTTCCACAATAGAACTGAGCTGCAGTCACTGATCTTAGATAGTGGGTGTCCTAATGGAGCCGAGCCGCTGACGCTGAGTAAAGTGCAGGTAACCATTAGGGGCTGACAATTAAGCCGACATCTTGTCATCCACTTTCTGATCTCCTCTATAAGGCTGTGTGCACACGCTGCGGATTAGGTGCGGATTCATCCGCGCGGATTTTGTACAATCCGCAGGTGAAACCGCAGGTCAAAAGACCTGCGGTTTTACCTGCGAATTGCTCTGCGGTTTTGCCCTGCGGTTTTTCATCTCCTCAATGGAGGAGATGGCAAACCGCAGGGGAATCCGCAGAAAGAATTGACATGTCAATTCTTTCTGCGGATTGAAAACCGCAGATAATCCGCGCGGAAAATTCCGCACCGTCTGCACTGCGGTTTTTGATTCCCATAGGGAATCATTGTACTGTACACCGCAGCAAAAACTGCTGCGGGTCCGCAGCGGCCAAAACCGCTGCGGAACCGCAGCAAAATCCGCAGCGTGTGCACACAGCCTCAGAATCTTTGGATCGGTGGCTCTGAGGTTCAGCACTTTAATGATGCATTTAACTTTCAGCTACAAAGGCTTAGTATTTATATCTACGATGCCATTAGCTTTAAAAGTCCTACGTCGTTTCTTCTGAATAATAAGGCTCCTGTCACTCCTCACATTTGACACTGATTACTGAGTGGATTCCGCGCCGAAGTCCTCATCAGGTCCAACAATGGTCTGCATCCCGTGCGTGTGAAAGGGTTTCCTCAACCCCCCAATTAAGTGCAGAGGAGAATTCTGCCAATAACCGTCCATGGATTCGCTCTGTTGAATGCCGATGAGGCTAATCCTTGTGAGGATCTTCTGCTTATTCCCAGCTTGGATTATACCCACCTCATGCTTCTATTTTGCACCTTTTTTAAAAAAAGTGTTCTGTTTTTTTTTTTTCCCCAATTTTCGACATCGTGGATGAAGTTTGAGGTTTCCAGATGTTTTTTGCTGTTTTATCTATGGTAAATTTTTAGCCACAATTTTTTTTTTTTTTTGTGCGTATGTACTCCAGCTCCTCATCCTCCAGAATGAATTTATGGACATTGGAAATATCTGTTCAAGTTTCAGTATTTTAGGTGAACTTGCAAATTATCGCTCTAACAAAAAGTCGCAATAAAGGTTAAGTAGCATTTTCTTATTTTTACGCCAAATTCTTGAACCATATGTGCCATTCTGAAGTATTTGTGCAAGGAAGCGTGAATGAATGCCCAAGATGAAGTGAAGTGAAAAATCCGCAAATGATGAAGTAGGCGCTTAGATTTCAAAGCTGGTGTGTGAATATAACTTAAAGTTTAAACATTTATGCTATGAAGCCCTCACCCCCATTCATGGACATAAAATAAAATTCTTGCTATTGGCGAGTACTATTAAAAAGAAGGAACATGCCGTCACTGCCATTCATGTGCGGTCAGTTTTTCACAGACAGTTTGAGAAGAAAAGCTCGGGGAACCTCCATTAGTTTTTATTTTTCTTATTTTTGAAAAACTGAACTTCTGACCAACTCTGATAAAAACTGGCACTGACCAATCCTGATGATAGACATTCCAATTTTTGCATATGAGAAAAATCACTGCTGTCTGAATGAACTCTCATGGTCAGAAAATCCTATAAAAAAAAAAAATTAAAAAAACAGTTGTATAAAATCTTCATGAAGGATATATGGCATTACACCCCAAATCTCCGCAGTACCCATAGCCTGCATGATAATAAAGCCTTGCCTATCTTGGCTGAACTCTTGTTAGTAAGCGGAAGACTGAAGATTAAGCTGAATTTACACATGGCTGTGTTTTCGGTCCTAGTGTGAGCCACCAAAACTTTAATCCGCTTTGTTATGCTATAGGGTAGTGCACATGTCCATTTTTTTTTTTTTCCCTCGAACAGAGTCTATCCGACGAAAAAATCACATGCGATTTTCTTTAGATCACACTCGGCCATGCAAGTCAATGAGTCGGATGACAACTGGGTGCAGTCCGATTTCCACCGACTAATAGAATGGAGAAGATTCTGATTTGCATAATTGACCCGATTCTCTCGGATGAGAGAGTGTACGATCTTGTGACCCCTTAAGGTACTGTCACACTTAGCGATGTACCAGCGATGCCGACCAGCGATATGACGCGGTCAGGATCGCTGGTACATCGCTAAGTGGTCGCTAGTGAGCTGCCACACAGGCAGATCTCACCAGCGACATCGCTGGGGACGGGGGTCGCTACTTACCTGTCATACTAGGCGATCCTGCGTCCTCCCGCCCGGCTCCACGCGTCGCTCGTCCTCACAGCAGGAAGCACCACAGGAAGCTGACGACGAGAAACAGTCCTGAACGTTCTCGCGCGATCAGCGATAAGCAGCGGGGAGCCGGTCGTAGGTAAGTATCACACACAGCGATATCGCTAGCAATATCGCTATAACGTCACTAGTTATAGCGATATTGCTAGCGATATCTCTTAGTGTGACATGCCCTTTAGACTTAAGCTGAGTTCACATCTGTGATAAGTTAGTTTTTCTGTTCCAAAATGAGAGCAAATAAATGGATTTCAAAGGCCATGGCACATGATGGACCCCATGGGCTTATTTTGGGATCCACCATGGTGCCCATCTTCGAAGAGGCCTCCTATGAAAACCTCCAGTGCAGATGTAACCTGCTGTCATGTTCTGCCTCCTCTCGCCAGCACCAAGCCCTGTTCCCCTTTGCTTGAGATGTGCTACTCTCTTCTTCCTCTTGCTGAACTCTAAGGCTATGTGCACACGCTGCGGTTCCGCTGCGGTTTTGGCCCTGCGGAACCGCAGCAGTTCCACAGACATGGTACTTTACCATGTTAGCCTATGGGTTTTCAAAACCGCAGTGCTCACGCTGCGTTTTTTTCCGCGGGTTTTTTCCGCAGCATGTCAATTGTTTCTGCGGATTCTGCTGCGGTTTCACACCTTTAACATAGTAGCGGTGTGAAACCGCAGGACAAACCGCAGCCGCAGGTCACTTTACCTGCGGTTCCGCGGGAAAAAAACCCTCAGGTGAATCTGCAGTGTGTGCACATCGCCTTACTCAGGATCTTTCTCTTTGCACAAGTAACAGAATCTTTTCCATCGCTCTCTGGGAAGAGATGAGGACATGTTTGGCAGCGGCTGGAGCCACAGTGACTGACTACGGTTGGCATAGCTAATGAGCAGATTTGTGTAGAAGCCTCGTATATGGAGATTTGCTCATTTGTTGCAATTGAGTCGTAGCTTTGGTCGTCTCGGGGGAAGGAAGATTTTGATTACTAAGCTGAGTAGGAAGCAAAAATGTAAATTTACTTTGTTTCAATTGCAACAACATTGCACAACTTCTCCCATTTATGTAACAAAGTAAAATGCCATTCCTCCCCATCATAGTTACATGTGTCAGCAGCTAGACGACACGCGGTCTGCGGTGTCCGGAGCGCAGGGTGCTTGTCCTGTTCCCAATGTGCTGTATTCCCGCAGAAGTGCTTGCCATATTGATTGTATGACAACTGGTAGTAGTAAGGCTATGTTCACATGCAGCGTTTCTTCCTGCAGAGAATAAGCTGTGTTTTTACATCATCAGCTATGAGATTTCAGAAATGTCACGCAGTTTGTTTTTTCCTGACTGAAATTCTGCGTTTTCGAAATCTGCATCATGTCAGTTCTTTCAGCGTTTGTGCAGTGTTCTTTCACTCATAGAAAGCAATGAGAGACTGCAAAAAAGCAACTTAACATTTGTGTGGGTTTTGAAGCATTTTTGGTAATTAACCCCTTTGCAACCTCTGCCGTACTAGAACTGTGCGTGCCGCTCCTCCCCCCTTTGATGTGGGCTCCGGCGGTGAGCCCACATCATTCTCTGTATATGTCAGCTGTTTTGAACAGCTGACATGTGCCCACAAACAGCCTCGGTGGAATCGTGATCCACCCGTGGTTATTAACTCGTTAAATGTCGCTGTCAAACTCTGACAGTGGCATTTTAAAGCGCACCTCTGGCCATCGGGCCGGAGATCCGCCCACCAGTGACCACCATCACATGATCGCTGGTCACCGATGGGCTGGCATGACAACCAGAGGTCTCCAGCAGACCTCTATGGTTGTCAGTGCCAGATTGCTATGAGCCCTGCCCAGTGGTTGGCACTCATAGCAAGTGAGTAATTCTGCTACGTACAGGCGATCTGATCATTGCCTTTATGTAGCAGAGCCGATCGAGTTATGGCAGCTTCTAGTCTCCCATGGAGACTATTGAAGCATGCCAAAAAGTAAAAAAACAAAGGTTTTAAAAATAATAATAAAAAAATTAAATCGCCCCCCCCCCCCCCTTCGCCCCATTCAAAATAAAACAATTAAAAAAATCAAACTTAGTCATATATGGTATCTCCCGATCCATCAATAAGGAAAAAAAAAAAGAAAACCTAATCGCTAAACGGCGTAGCAAGCAAAAGTCAAAACGCCAGAATTATGTTTTTTTTGGTCACCGTGACATTGCATTAAAATGCAATAATGGGCGATCAAAAGATTGTATCTGCACCCAAATGGTATCAATAAAAACATCAGCTCGGCACGCAAAAAATAAGCCCTCACCCAACCCGAGAACATGAAAAATGGAGATGCTACGAGTATCAGAAATTGGCACTTTTTTTTTTTTAACAAACTTTGGATTTTTTTTTCACCATTTAAATAAAAAGAACCTAGACATGTTTACATGTTTGGTGTCTATGAACTTGTAATGACCTGGAGAATCATAATGGCAGGTCAGTTTTAGCATTTGGTGACTATGGTAAAAATAAAATCCAAAAATAGTCGTGGAATTGCACTTTTTGGCAGTTTCACCGCACTTGGAATTGTTTTTTCCGTTTTTGAGAACACAATATAGTAAAACCAATGGTGTCGTTCAAAAGTACAACTCGTCCCGCAACAAACTAGTCCTCACCTGGCCATATTGACAGAAAAATAAAAAAGTTATGGCTCTGGGAAGAAGGGGAGCGAAAAACAAACTCAAAAACGAAAAAGCGCAAGGTCTCTAAGGGGTTAAAACTAACTTTAAAGTACAGTGTTGTGAATTCACTTTCTGGCCTACCTCTGGTTGCTGGTGAAGGTAGTGGAGATGGTTGTATTGATAGAGGGGTCGCGAGTTCTCTTTCCGGGCTCCCTCTGGTGGTTACAGGAGGTAATGGAGCTGATCTAATTAACAGAGGCCTGCCACCTGATATGAGGAGGACGATTGGACACTGGGAGTTTCTGACTGGCTTTAAGATAACCGACTCCCTCTATCCCTGCTGGTGATTTTTCCTTCCTCCTGAGGTCTTAGTTTCCAGCTCAGTCCCTGCATGCTCAAGCTAAGTGTTCTTTGCTATTGTCCACATTTGACTTGGTGTTGTCTATTCAGTTCTGTATGGTCTGCCAGTCCCGGCTGGGGCTGTGCTGAATTTCCATCCTTATGTTACTGTTTGTGCCAGTTTGTTTTTGTCCCTTATTAGATTGGCCTCTCTTTGCTCTGTTTTCAGAATATACCAGAGTGCTGATATAGTGGGCGAAGTCTAGTGACTTCAGTATTTTTTCTATCAGATGTGTTGGGCATTTTTTGCAGGGTTTTTTGCGTGGTTGCAGACAGTGTCTTTCCTTTCCTGTCCTGTCTAGTTAGTTTGGGCCCCATTGTTTGCTCAGCCTATTTTCCTACCTGCGTTTGTGTTTTCATCTTGTCTCACCGACAATATATGTTTGGGGGCTATCTATTCCTTTGGGGTCTGCACTGGGGCAGTTTAGATTTCCCCTTTCTTGCTTTAGGCTTATTTAGTTCTCCGGCTGTGTCGAGGCGTCTAGGATCATCGTAGGTATGCTCCACGGCTACTGCTAGTTGTGTGGATAGGATCAGGGGTCTGCAATCCGCTTAGTTACCAACCTCTCTGGTTTTCTGTGGCTTAGCTTGGTCTTACTTTCCTCCTCGGTGACCCAATCATAACAGTACAGTAGACAAATCACACATGAAAAAAGCCGTAAAATGAAAATCACAGCAATTTTAATGTCAAAAGTTAAAGGGGTTGTGCATTCCAAATCGGTAAGTCTGCAGTCACTCTCTGTGGCCTTAGACTTATGCCCCCCGTGCATGCGCTGTGGGGATTCAGTTTTCTGGCCCAGGACCAGCCGGTATATATACGTTATACATATTCCCAGCCAGAGCCCCTCCAGTGGATGCGGCCTCGCTCCTTGCACTTGTATAGAGCAAGTCCTCTTAATGTGCTCCGTATAATGTTGCCCACACCACTGACTGGCAGTTTTCTGCCTATGCACAGTGTGTACAGAAAGCTGCCAATCAGTGGTGGAAGGCAGGGTTAGACAGAGCTCACGAATATCAAGGTTTGCGTGGCAGAAGCTCATTATTGAAAGGACTAGCAAATCTGCAGCAAAAACTGTTTTGACAAAACTGCAGCAAAAAACTCCGTGAATGACCCACTTGATTCAGATTCTCTTCCTCGCCTTCATGCTACTCTTAGGCTGGTTTCACATTAGCGCTTTTTAAGCGCACGCACGGCCGGGGGTAGCTCCGCCCCCGAGCCGGCTCTCTGCCCGGCGTGCCCGCCCCTTGCTTTTAGCGCCGCCTCCTAGCGCACAGCGGCGCCTGCGATCGGCGCACCCTATCTTTAGCATAGGGTGCGCAGATCGTGCGCAGGCCGTGCGCTAGTTGCGCTTTGACCTGTGCTGCGCATTTTTGACGGTGCGCCGTGCGCGCCAAAATCCGAAAAGTTTGATTTTTGGCGCACCGTCAAAAGTGCGCAGGTCAAAGCGCAACTAGCGCACGGCCTGCGCACGATCTGCGCACCCTATGCTAAAGATAGGGTGCGCCGATCGCAGGCGCCTCTGTGCGCTAGGAGGCGGCGCTACAAGCAAGGGGCGGGCACGCCGGGCAGAGAGCCGGCTCGGGGGCGGAGCTACCCCCGGCCGTGCGTGCGCTTAAAAAGCGCTAATGTGAAACCAGCCTTAGATGGGGCAGATTGTCTTTAAAGGACACAACTTTTGCCACTGTCTGACTAATCTACCCCTATAAGATACATCTCAGAGCTTTCTGGGAGTGCAGGCTAAAGGTTAAAAAAAAAAAAAAAAAAAAAAAATCTGGCATTGTGGTGCCCCAGGTGGGTTATCGAACATGCCATGAGCCCGCCGTATGCTTATAGCAACCTTTATCTCTGCCCCAGGGTGATGCTGTGCCATGTAGCAGCACAAACTGTATTATTGCTCAGGCTGCATTCACAAATGTGCTGAACTCCCTGAAATACTGACTTCTCTGGCTTACTTTGTTGCTTTGCATCCTTAGAAGTGTCCTCTTTAGATCAGGCACTTTACCGGAATCTGCTGAAGGAATCCTGTTGACTGGTAACTATGACGACTATTGTTAGCTAAAGCATAAAGTATATAGGCTGAGCAGAAGCAGCACAATATAAATATTTCCAAGTTTACTCAACTTTTTATATGGCTTATGTCAATATATAAACTTGTTTGGCATCTAAACAAGATTCCTTTCCCTTCGTTATATTTGTGATGAAATCCCAGCTACTTGCCCTAGGTATGTTATGGGATTACATTCTTCAATTAGTTTCTTTGCCAGATTGGATCTCATGGATGATCCCAATTGTAGACATGAGCCGGAGATGTTGCCTGTTTTAACCAATATGATCACTGCTTTTATTTTCCGGCCTGCTTTGTAAAAATAAAAGCTGTTATTTGGTTGGTTGCGGTGGCCGACACCTCCAGTTCTTGTCTGCCCTGGCTTTGATGTTTGGGGCCATTCACTGTATTATTGGCACGGTGCGTGATCTACACATTTATGACATGCCATGACCGCGCATTGTCCTGATGTGTCATCTGGTCGTTTAGGTATTTCATACCTTTTTATGGTCTTCAGCGCATTACTTGGTTTATTAACCCTAAGGTCTTTGACATCACACACCAACAAGTATGTGACCTTTTGGCTGCTTCAGAACAATATAAATCATCAAGTCACTTTTCATATGTGAAAAGCTTGGAATTTAATCTCATTTCCCCCTCTCGCCTTTATTTCATAACCCTAACGCCATAGGACTATTGTGTAGGACTATTGTCTGCCTGTCACTCGCTGTGCCCACCCATTCGTTTTCCAAAAAAAGGAGCTTTGTAAGCCTATTCTGTCCTCTCCGGGCTGTTCAATGTGCTTTGAAACCTCTTGGTTGAAAGCATTTTTTTTCCCTAGATCTGTTTCAATTCCGAAATCTCTTCACCTGGGACTGTCTCTTGCTTTGCACAAGGCGGTTATACCTGCTTTGCCAAGCTGCGGTATATGCATCGGCATGGCAGGTATGCTGCGGGATTGCAGGTAGAAAACTGCAGTGTATTACAGTATTCTCAAAGTGGCTGACGCTAAAATCCGAAGCGGTAATTAACCTTCCATGTGGATTTTAGTTACATAGCATGCCAATTTATGCTGAGTGCTGTAGAGAATGGACTGGGGCATGTATGACTGGTGAGTAAATAGTTAAAAAAAAAAAAAATTGACTAGTATTTTGGCTTCAGAGAATTTTATTTTTATGAATATTTACGGTATCTGTGCAGCGATAGTCTTCTTTCAAATCTGCTGGTGTCGACTCATGTCTCGGGCGCTACTTTTATGTAAAATGGAGCAGAAATTCTGGAGGACTTTTTTCACTACGTGGAAGAATTCTGATGATATATCTGTGTAACATATTATATGACCATGAGAAAAACTAAGTGCACCCTCTTTCAATGACATGGTTATACATATCAGGACACACATAGCAAATATTTTCCTTAGAAGGTCTTAAAAGTATGAACAACAACACATAACAAATTACACCATACAATTGTCAGAAATTTTATCAGAAAGTATGTGAGAAATTAGCTACACCCTTAATGGTTTCATAGGAATTTAGAGGACAAATAGCAGCCAGGTGCTGCTCTTCAGATGCCCTTAATTATTTGTTCAACAACAGTGGTGACCATCTCTATAAAAGCAGAAGTTTTGGCAGTTTGCTGGTCTGGAGCAATTCAGGCTCATGTTAAGTGGAAAACGTTCAAAACAGTTGTCAATTCTCCTAGGAGTTGGTGTCTGTGCTAGCAAATTCACTACAAGAACAGACTGTGCAATCCTCAGAGAAATTCCAAAACATTCAAGAGCTACAGCTCAGACTCTAAAGGCCTCAGCATGTTAAAAGTTCATGTCTGTAATGTTAAAAAAAACAAAAAAAAAAAAACACTCCACCAACAAACTGACAGCTTCCAAAGTGGGTTTAGATATATAAGCAGAAATTTATTGTGCCATATTCATAATTTGATGTGTCAACCTAATGGAGGTGTAGCTTGATAAATACCATGGTTAGATCGAAACATCAAATTATATATATCGAAAATTACATTTCTACTTCATTTTGTACACCGATCTTGGATACTTGATTTTGTTTGTGGATGTTGTCTATAACCATGTAGGATTCCATGATAAAATGTGAAGCCTGCTATCCAATAGCGGAATGTTCTATATATTTTTATTTTATTTTTCAATAAATTTAGTGCTACTTTTTATGAGTTTCACCAAGGGAACATTGCCTACTGGGTAATAATATAATTGTAGTAATATAGTAGGCACCTATGGTATTGATTTTCTTTGTGGGATAATATTGAGCAGCCTAAAGACAATGACCTAGAGAAATCTGTGAGCATCGACCCCCTTGGTTGAAACCATAAAAATGATAACTAAATAAAATTGCCCAAATCTCTCAGAACAGTTTGATGAATTTAAAATCAAAATAAATCCAATCGGAATAAAATGGAAAACTGGCAACTATTAACATGGTGATGGGTGCACAAATGAAGGGGTTGTCCGGTCAAAATCAATAAGTCTGCAGTCACTTTGTGTGACCTCAGACTTATGACTCCCCTCAGCGCACACACTGTGCTGCGAGGATTCGCCGTTTTCCAACCTGGGACCAGAGTGTATGTATGCGTTATATATATTCCTGGACAGAGCCTGTCCAGTGAGCGCGGGCTCACTCCATACATTTGTATGGGGTGAGGCCGCGGCCTCTAGTTGGCCACGACCACTGGACAGCCGCGTCACTAGTCAGGGCGCCGCCTCGCTCAGGACAAGTGTATACAGTGAGGCTGTGCCCACTATCCGGGAGTATGTATATTAGGCTGGGATCACACTTGCGAGTTCAATGCGGAATCTCGCACATCAATACCCGGCACTGCCGCCAGCGGTTCAGAGCAGAGGGTTCAGCTGCATAGAAAGACATGCTGCCGCACACTTCGGTCCCGAGTGCCGGCGGCAGTGCCGGGTATTGAGGCGAGAGACTCGCCTTGCACTTGCAAGTGTGACCCCCGGCCTTAAATACATTCCCTCCAGTGCTGGCTCAGAAACCGGCAAATCTCCACAGCGCACAGTGTGCACACTGGGGGAATTTGTAAGTTTGCAGTCACTTCATGCTATTGGTACTAAGAGTGGCTTCACAAGCTTTTGAATCATGGGGTGTGCTTCATTTTTTGTTCACTGCTTCTGCAGTTTGACCTAGTTTTTTATAACAAATTACAGTGTATATTTGTGTTAATTTGTGGTTGTGTTTATCTAATTTTAAAACCTTCTATAAGGACCAGTCATTTTAATGTCCGGATACGTAAAGCTATAGAATTCATAGAGGGTGTACTTATTTTCATGACTGTACGTTCAGTTGGACCTTCATATGTCACGAGACGTGAAGTTTCCAGTTTTGTACATCTATTCTAGTCTGAGTAAAGTTGTGCTAAACTGTAACTTACAGGTCTTGTCTTTCACACTTGATGCTCCAGAGAAACCCTGTATGTTGTATATTGTTCTTATCTAGCATCAAAGAATCGTGTTTTGTGCATTTCTGTTTCTAGTTGATGATGATCTAAGCGTCTGGAATGCTTTTACATGAGAAACTTAATCAGCCCCAAACTGTTGCCTTACACATTGCTTGCGTAGGTCAGAATGAAAGTGCATATACATGTCAGAAGTGTGCACGGAGCCTGTACGCCATCTACAGCGGCCTGCACTCCGTCTGTGTGTAGGGCTAGCAGTTGCCACAGTAATTCTACGTACAGTGGGCAAAATAAGTATTTGATACACTGATGATTTTGCAAGTTTTCCCACCTGCAAACAATGGAGAGGTCTGTAATTTTTATTGTTGGTACACTTCACCGGTGAAAGACAGAATCTAAAACTAAAATCCAGAAAATCACATTGTATGATTTTTGCATTAATTTGCATTTTATTGCATTAAATAAGTATTTCATATAATAGAAAATAGAACTTAATATTTGGTACAGAAACCTTTGTTTGCAGTTACAATGGTCAGACATTTCCTGTAGTTCTTGACCAAATTTGCACACACTGTAGCAGGGATTTTGGCCCTTTCCTCCATACAGATCTAATCCAGATCTTTCAGGTTTTGGGGCTGTCGCTGGGCAACTTTTGAGTTTCAGCTCCCTTCAAAGATTTTCTATTGGGTTCAGGCTTAGAGACTGGCTAGACCAGTTCAGGACCTTGAAATGCTTCTCACGGAGCCATCCTTAGTTGCTCTGGCTGTGTGTTTCAGGTCATTGTCGTGCTGGAAGACCCATCTTCAACGCTCTTACTGAGGGAAGGAGGTTGTTAGTCAAAATCTTGCGATACGTGACCCCATCCATCCTCACTTCAATACAGTGAAGTTGTCTATTCCCCTTGGCATATAAAAGCACCCCCAAAGTATGTTGTATCCCCCACCATGCTTCATGGTTGGGAAAGTTTTCTTGGGGATCTACTAATCCTTCTTCTTGCTCCAAATACGGCGTGTGGAGTTGATGCCAAAAAGTTCTGTTTTGGTCTCCCCTGACCACATGATCTTCTCTTATGCCTCCTCTAGATCATCCAGATGGTCATTGGCGAACTTCAAACATTCCTGGACATGTGCTGGTGTGAGCAGGGGGACCTTGCGTACCCTGCAGGATTTTTATTAATGACGGTGTAGTGTGTTACTAACAATAATGTTTGAGACTGTGGTCCCAGCTCTCTTCAGGTCATTGACCAGATTCTCCCGTATAGTTCTGGGCTGATTCCTGACCTCTCTCATAATCATCCTTATTTCACGAGGCGAGATCTTGCATGGAGCCCCAGACCGACAAGGAAGATTGACTGAGCTTCCGTTTCTTCCATTTTCTAATAATTGTTCCAACGGTTGTTGCCTTCTCACCAAGCTGCTTGCCTAATGTCCTGTAGCCCATCCCAGCCTTGTGCAGGTCTAGAACTTTGCCCCTGGTGTGTTTAGACAGCTCTTTGGTTTTGGCCATGGTGGAGAGATTGGAATGTGATTGTGTCGACAGGTGTCTTTTATCCAGGTAACCAGCTCAAACAAGTGCATTTAATACAGGTAATGAATGCAGAGATGAAAGGCTTCTTAAAGAAAAACTAACAGGTCTGTGAGCCAGAATACATGCTGACTGGTAAATGATCAAATACTGATTTCATGCAATAAAATGCAATTTAATTATTTAAAAATCGTACAATGTGACTTCCTGTTTTTTTATTTTTAGATTATGTCTCACAGTTGAAGTGTAGCTACAATAAAAATTACAGCCCTCTCCATTCTTTGTAGGGTGGAATACTTCCCACTGTCTACTGGAGAACCACTGATGTGTTGCCACGCGATATGAGCATTGATGAGAATTTTCATGCTCATGCTCTTGTTCTATGTAACAAAATTGACAGGAACGCAGTTACAATGACTGTTGCAGCCTTTTTTATGTCCACTTTCTTATTCTGTTTGAGTGTGATCTATTTTTCTTGCCAGTTAGTCTCGCTCTTAAAACCTTGAGCACAAGGCTACGTTCCCACAATGAGTATTTAGTGAGCTTTTGATATTGCAGGTTTTCTGTACCAATTAGGTAAATTGAGTTACTTGCATTTTTTTTAGAGCTTCTTTTTTTTTGTATTTTTGACAATTTTTTTTGACTTTTTGCTATGTCATTCTTAAAATAAAGCTGCTTTGTTTTTGATACTCCCTAGTTCTTGGCTTTGGCAAAACTTTCAGGGTGTGTTCCCATGATCAGGAATTGCTGCAGGTTTGACACTTGGTATTTATGCAGCGTCAAACCCACAGCGGGCAGATGTTACAGCATAGTGGATGGGATTTCAAGAAATCCCATGCCCACTATGCGTGCATCTGCACCTGTGGATCACCCGTGGAGACGGACATGCGGCTCGTCTTTCAAGACTGCAGCAAATCATTTTTTCTTGCGTTGACTGACTCTAGTCTCCGCAAAAGAAATGTGTTATTATTATTATGCATTTATATAGTGCCATTTATTCCATGGCGCTTTACATGTGAAAAGGGGAAGTATAGACAAGTATAGTAAACATGTGTAAGACAAGGGACACACAAGTACATAAGGAGAGGGGACCCTGCCCGCAAGGGCTCACAGTCTACAGGTAATCAATAGAATGTATTTGATGAGGTATCTCTGTAGGGTTCGGTGAACACATTTGGATTCACCTGCCTTCAATAGAACACAGCGAGTTGGACGCAGCAAACATACGTTGAGTCCAAAGCGCTGCTGCTTCCAGATCGTGGGCACATAGCCTCAGTCATGTGTGGATTGCATGAATTTTTTTTACCTATTGCAATGCTATAGGGAAAATCCGCACATAAAACTCACATTACCGGAAGAGAAGATGACATTGTGGATTTCAAAGACGCACTCCGTAGGTGTACACAACATAACGCAAAAGCACAGTGGGCGTAAGCGCTGTATAAATGTCTTCCACTTTGCTGGTACTGTAAGGCAGTGGGTTTTTTTCACAGTGAAAATATGCAGTGTCAAAGGCTCATAGTGGGCACTAAACACGAGTCTAGATTTGGGGTAGAGAGCTACTTTCTTCATATGCACCACATCTCTCGTCTCCCAATGCCGATCTTAGGGAATGTGAGGACCATTGGAGATTGGATCCCGACAGATGTGCCGTTAGAGCGATGCCGCCCACCCTCGGCACAAGCTGAGATAAGTCAGGTTGTATATTACAAAGCTTCACACCATCAGCTAGCCTATGTGTATCTTTTATTGTTTTCAGTGTGCAACTATAATTTGAAATTATTTTTTGCATTTTGTTTCAATTTTAGTGGTAGGTTGTGCGTAGGTTACCTTATTTTACAGCTTCCTTGTTGATTTTACCATATGCACCATAAGTACAGATGTGCTCTTGCGTATCCTGCTCTTTGCCCTCCGTCACAGCTGTTGTATAGGTATAGTTAATACCTTTTTGTTAATTTTTAACCTGTTACAAGGTGCCTAGTCAGGTCCTGGACACTTGACAGCGCCTGTAAAACGCATGTGACGTTAAACTCCGAATAGGACTTAGATTAGGACCTATGCGATGTTGATTGCTTTGCTGAGTCAAATATTCTAGTATGCTAATAACGTTACCTTCAGTATATGCGTCATTGTCCTTTTTGTAAGAGGTACATGTGCAAAAAAGTAATTTGTGCATTTGTCTAGAAACACAAGTTTCCTTAATACATAGTAGATTTTAATCCAAATAATTCTAATTTGTTCTGGATATTTAACATTTCCCAAAAGAAGCTGAGTGTTGACGTCTATTTGGAAACCGACTCGCTGGAAAAAGCTTTGCATTTAATCGCCAATATACTTGAAAGCATGAAGAAACTCAAACTCCCTTGGAGAGAAGTATTTTCTGACCTTGTCCCTTCAGAACCCCTGCCCCGCATCTCTCCATACGAATGCACTTTCATTGTTTCGTGTTATTAGTTGTCCTACCCCTTGTGCTCATAGCAACTCTTGCTGTTTACCGTCCCCGCCTAGCTGCAGACAGGTGAGCGGAGCCTTCTCAACTTTCCTTTTTGAACAAGGAAAATGTGTCAAGGGGTTCATGTTTCTATTGAACATACCATCCACTTTAGATGACACTTGTCTGGATTATTTTTAACAAATGTTGCATAAATGAATAGTATTATCAACGGCCTTCAGCTCGATCTCGAGCCATGGCGACTTGATGGATGATCTCTCTGTAGGAAGATCATTCTTGTGCAAGCCTAGATGGGTCCACAAGAGTCTCCTAAGCCATCAGGTTGCTTGTTCCTTCTGTTCTTCTGACCATGGTGTCCTTCTCCAGTGATTGCTGTCTTCTTATGATGTGTCCAAGTTAGGCAAGTTGTAGCTTGGTGATCCTTGCTTCGAGTGACATGTCTGGCTTGATTTGTTCCAAAATTGTTTGTTCTTCTTGTCATCCATGTTATTGATAGCATCTTTCTCCAGCATCACCTTTTGAAGGTGTTGATTCTTCTGTCTTGTTTCTAAAGGCATAGTAAAAATGAATATAAGAAACTTTGTAATAATTGTATCTTATCAGAGAAATGTAAATCTTTTTCCACCTATGAGCCACTTTTTCTGCTATGACCTGAACTCCTAATCCACTCAGAACTCCACCGCACCCTCCACCTCCGTCCACAACTCAAATCTGTCTTGGTCAAAGCAATTAGGACTGCTAGCTTTCAGAAGTGTCTGTGCTTTTTAAACTCTGAGGGGGTGGTGTAAAGAACACTCTGCACAGTGAGAGGCAAGACAGGATCGACTTGTGCCTATCAGATTTATTTAACTGCAGAGCTGAATTCACAGACGCACAGCTCAGTGATGCTGTATAAGGTCTTCCATGTTGCTCATTCTTCTGTCTAACAGAGAGAGAATAGAATGAATCCATCTGTGTGTGTATATTGTGCATACGAGACATCGTAGCAACTAGTCTCCATCCACTTGCTCAGAGAAAACTGAAAATCTGAGATCGAGCCTGCAAAAGGGAAAACCAGTAAAATATGCAGGATGCAAGCCATAATCACAGAAATGGTGTTAAATGGGGTTTTTCTGTATTAAGGAATGTTGTATCCCAAGTGCAGTTTGTTGTAGTAAGAAAAAAACCTGCTTCACTCGCCTTCCTTGGGTGCAGCGTTATGTTGATAGCGCTGCAGCCAATCCTTGAGTTTTGAGTTTTCTTGTCAACACTAACACAGCCACTGAGCTCAGTGTTTGGCTGCAGCAGTGTTGACATGACTTCAGATAAGACGCCCAAGGCACAGCGCTGGAGGAAGGGAAGTTGCGTTAAGGCCCCGGTCACACATAGCAATCTCGCTAGCGAGATCGCTGCTGAGTCACAAATTTTGTGACAGCGATCAGCGACCGCCCCCCCCCCCCCCCTGCCGGTATCGCTAATCGCTGCAAGAAACCTCTCGACATTTCTTTCGTCGCTGATCTCCCGCTGGCCAGCACGTTTCGCTGCTGGTGACAGGCAGGAGACCAGCGATCAGCTGGTAACTAACGTACACATCGGGTATCCAAGGGACGCGCGTCCCTTAGATACCCGATGTGTACGTTAGTTACCAGCTCCCTGCATCAGCGCGCTGGTAACTAACGAACACAGCGACGCCGCGCGCTCGGCGTCGCTGTGCTGATCGCTGGTGAAGCTGTCTGTGCGATCCTGACACGTTGATATAGTTGTCGGGATCGCTGGTAAGTCGCTATGTGTGACTCCAGCTTTAAGCCCAGGTTTTGTTTTTTATACATTGAATTGGGTGCTTTTACATGTGCTGTTTTGCAAAGTCATACTAGGAGTATAGTGAAAAAGAGAAGTAAAATTGTATATTTCTCTACCTTGTAAGATCCAGACCTGATATAATGGCTTGAGGAATGGTTGTGTGTAAGGCATCACTTATGTATCAGCTGTTAAAGTGAGCCTGCTGATCAGGCATCGTCTGTACAGTCTCAGCCCAGGTGTGTTTGACTCTGAAACGCTGCAACGTTTCACAGAGAAACATACCTTAAAGGCCACCAGGGACTGAGCCATACAAGAGATTAGTTGGACAGAAGGATCCCTGGCTGGTTCTCCCTAACCAATCCCCTGGGGTGAGAGGTTTCTAGCTACATATGGAGAGACCTGTCACTCTAGGGTAGCGGGCATGGGAAGCTACTGGGGATGCACCTATCCAACTAGACTCCAGCGTGGCTCAGTCCTCTGCGGATTTTAAAGTGTGTGTCCCTCTAAAACGCCATTCCAGAGTCAAACATACCTGGCTGTGAGCATACAGCCAGTGCCTGATTTATGCTGTCCTGGTTCTGACGGCTGTGGAGCCAACTGTGGGACCCTCACCCATGATAAGAATGTAGATCTGATGTGTTTGGAGCAGAAGTCAGAGGAGCTTGGTACACCGCTCTATCTCTGGCAGTCTCATTGACCATTAAAATGGAATCTGTCACCCCTTTTTTCGAATACGAGCTGCCGGCACCGACATCAGGGGCTTATCTACAGCATTCTGTAATGCTGTAGATAAGCCCCCGATGTAACCTGAAAGATAAGAAAAAAGGGTTAATTATATTCACCGGGGGGGCGGTCCGGTCCGATGGGTGTTGCGGTCTGGTCCGGCGCCTCCCTTCTAACGGCGGCGTCCTCTTCTTTGCTGCCTGTCGTGGCTCTGGCGCAGGCGCACTGATGCTCTGCTCTGTTGAAGGGCAGAGCAGAATACTGCAGTGCGCAGGCGCCGGACCTCTCCCGGCGCCTGCACACTGCAGGGCTCTGCCCTCAACAGGGCAGAGCGTTGCGCCTACGCAGAAGCCACGACAGGAAGGAAAGAAGAGGACGGCATCGTATGAAGATGGGAGGCACCGGACCGCGACACCCATCGGACCAGACCGCCCCCTGAGTGATTATAATCTAAGGGCCCCGTCACACATAGCGACTCACAAGCGATCCTGACAACGATATCAACTTGTCAGGATCGCTGGTGTGTCGCTACATGATCGCTGGTGAGCTGTCAAACAGGCAGCTTCACCAGCGATCAGCACCGGCGTCGCTGTGTACGTTAGTTACCAGTGCGCTGATGCAGGGAGATGGTAACTAAGGTACACATCGTGTTACTAAGAGACGCGCGCTGCTTAGAAACCCTGCGTTTACCCTAGTTACCAGCGCGCTGATCGCTGGTCTCCCGCCTGTCACACGCAGCGATACGTGCTGGCCAGTGGGAGACCAGCGATCAAAAAAATGTCCTGGCTATTCCAGGACGATCAGCGATAAACGGCAGGGGGGCCGGTCGCTGATAGGTGTCACACACAGCGATCTAGCTGGTGAGATCGCTGTTGCATCACAAAAATTGTGACTCAGCAGCGATCTCGCTAGCGAGATCGCTATGTGTGACGGGGGCTTTACTCTTTTTTTCTTATCTTTCAGGTTACATCGGGGTCTTATCTACAGCATTACAGAATGCTGTAGATAAGCCCCTGATGTCGGTGCCGGCAGCTCATATTCGAAAAAAGGGGTGACAGATTCCCTTTAATACTCCAGAACGTTATGCTCTATTCAATAGATAGAGGATAATGTCCATACTTGATACTAACCATCTGACAGATTCGCTTTTAAAGAATAGACCCGTGTGACTGATACAAAACAAGAAATAAATGTATACATAACTGGAATGTCATAGAAATACTTTCATAAATCTGTACATTCCTATGGATCAGAATTATAAATATACACTGGTCATTCATATGGACAGGATCACAGATCAAGTCATTGAAGGTATAATCTGATGTACTCAATGTGCAGCTACACCGAAATGCATACCATTCTACCTTTTTCCTGTCCATAGAGCGGTCTTATAAATCATATAATGTTTTGGCTGTTTGCTGGCACACAGGATGCTGACCACTGGTGGCCCCCAAGCCTTCTCTTCCTTTGGGTGGGAACGATCAGGGGCCAGCTAGTGTATTTGGCAGATGATATTACACTTTGGCTGACAATGAGAAGGGGCTAACTGGATTATAGACATACCAAACAGTGATCCAATTTATTTTAATCGCATCAACGTGCTGGCTTGTGTTAGTCACTTGGGCAATGACAGTGGTGTAAATTCCTAATATTGTCCCTGTGTTGATTATTGGCATTAAGGTGAAACAAGTATACCAGATCTGAGCAAGTAAGGCAAGTTTAATGTAGCATTAACCCTATAAATCTGAGTAGAACATGGTATCTGTGTTGATTTGCAAGGCAAATATCATGTCATTGATCCCCAAGAATACTACCGTCTGTATATAAAGCTGAGTGTATGTATGTGAATGTATCAAGCCACACCCACTACACATAGCCCCGCCCACTGACAGCTGGGGAGCGGGGTTGCAGAAGGAAAGTGCAGGACGCGGGTGGAGTGTGGAGCTGCGAGGGAGGGAACGGGACACGGATGGAGAGTGGGACGGCGCGTGGAGAGCGGGGCTGTGGAGGGAGAGCGCAGGACACGGATGGAGAGGGGGGCTGTGGAGGGAGAGAGCAGGACACTGATGGAGAGTGGGGCTGTGGAGGGAGAGCGGGGCTGCGGAGGGAGAGAATGGGGCTGTGGAGGGAGAGCGGGGCTGCGGAGGGAGAGAATGGGACGGCGGGTGGAGAGCGGGGCTGCAGAAGAGCGTGTGATGGCAGGTGGAGAGCGGGGCTGTTAAGGGAGAGAGCGGGACCCACAGTTAGTTATTATGCCTGGGCAACGCCGGGCTCTTCAGGTAGTGCCTTATAAAAATGAATTCCCTGCATTTTTCACAAACCTTTTAGCTTTAATTGATACATTCTTTGAGCATGCTTTTTTTTTTAGAAATACTTGCTTTTATGTGCATTAGTTACTTTTTAATAGATCTGATTAATACACTATTACTTTCTTCTATTGTGTGTCAGTTTCCTGTGGGATCAGACTTTCTTTTCCAAACCATCAGGGTTACATGATGAAATCGGTAGAGAAGCAAGAACAACAGGCCAATTAATATGATCACATATGGCAGAGAACCAAATGGGACAGCATAAATGACTGATGGCGGCAAGAGAAGCTGACACTGTAGCACGTTCTGGGAATATGATCGCTAGACAAGCTTACAATTCCGGCCAGGCTAGCTTCCTTTTTTTTTTTTTTTTTTTTTTTTTAAAGCACTTTTACATTTGTGTCTCCATTTGTAAGATTTTAAGAATGAATTAATCCTCACTAGAAACAAGCTCTCTTTGAGAAATCGTTTCTATTCCTTTCTATGGGAGTTACGGAAATGGCACAGTACAACCACTTTCCGCTGTTGCGTAGCCTCGCCTCCATAATTAGGAGGTGGACGGAGGTAGTCCCGCTCAGCTATGAAAGCATGAGATGGAATTCGCACAAAGTTGGTGGCTTAGAAGAGTGATGATGGAACATTTAGGAGAATGACTGTTGAATGTAAACTACGGCAAACAAAACCTACTAAACACTATGCCATCGCCATTACTAACCACCTGGATATAATATAGGTCTTTTATGGCCAAGAAACAAGTGCAGTATTTAAAATAAAATGCTGGGTTAAGACATTGCTGTACCTAAAATAGCCAAGCTCATGCAAGGGCTTCAATTAAAGAGTTTTCGTGAAGGTCGCACTCATTAACTGTGATTCATCAACTCTGCTTTGTTCGCTCGCGACTTGGATACATGGTTGTTTGGGAGGAAAACCACAGAACTGCTTTTATGAGGTCTGTGGCGTCTATGTATTCATATTGGGTTGGCTGTTTCTCATACACTAAAAATAAATGGAACCACATCACTGGCTTGAGTTTAGTAAATTGCTACGTTTCCTAATTCTGGATTTGGTTAACAAATTTTAGCAGTAGTACCCTACTTTTTGTAATGTTTTGCATTTAATGAAGACCTGTCACCAGGTCAAAAGGCTTGCTCTTATTTTATTTCCGCTGTATTCAGGTTCATTATAGCTGTTTTTTATAAAGCCACCATTCTGTTTTTGAGATATGGACTTATTTAACAAGGAGGCAGTGCTCACAGAGATTATCTGGAGGCATACAGTGGGGAAAAAAAGTATTTAGTCAGCCACCAATTGTTCAAGTTCTACCACTTAAAAAGATGAGAGGCCTGTAATTGACATCATAGGTAGACCACAACTATGAGAGTCAAAATGAGAAAACAAATCCAGAAATTCACCTTGTCTGATTTGGCAACATTTATTCTGCAAATTATGGTGGAAAATAAGTATTTGGACATCAAGAAAAGTTCATCTCAATATTTTGTTACATATCCTTTGTTGGCAATGACAGAGGTCAAACGTTTTCTGTAAGTCTTCACAAGGTTGGCACACACTGTTGGTGGTATGTTGGCCCATTCCTCCATGCTGATCTCCTCTAGAGCAGTGATGTTTTGGGCCTGTCGCTGGGCAACACGGACTTTCAAATCCCTCCAAAGGATTTCTATGGGGTTGAGATCTGGAGACTGGCTAGGCCACTCCAGGACCTTCATATAATTCTTACGAAGACACTCATTCGTTGCCCTGGCGGTGCGCTTGGGATCATTATCATGCTGAAAGACCCATCCACGTTTCATCTTCAATGACCTTGCTGATGGAATAAGGTTTGCACTAAAAATCCCATCATACATGGCCCCATTCATTCTTTCATGTACACGGATCAGTCGTCCTGGTACCTTTGCAGAGAAACACCCCCAAAGCATGATGTTGCCACCCCCATTCTGCACAGTAAGTATGGTGTTCTTTGGATGCAACTCAGCATTCTGTCTCCTCCAAACATGACAAGTTTAGTTTCTACCAAACAGTTCTACATTGGTTTCATCAGACCATATGACATTCTCCTAATACTCTTCTGGATAATCCAACTGCTCTCTAGCAAACTTCAGACGGGCCTGGACATGTACTGGCTTAAAGGGAATCTGTCACCTCATTTTTGCCCTATTAGATGCAGCCACCGCCATCAGGGGCTTATCTACAGCATTCTGTAATGCTGTAGATAAGCCCCCGATGTAAACTGAAAGAAAAGAAAAACGAGTTACATTATACTCACCTGGGAGTCTGGTCCGGTCCGATGGGTGTCGCGGTCTGGTCCGGCGCCTCCCATCTTCTAGCGATGACTTCCTCCTCCTTACTTCTACCGCGACTCCTGCGCAGGCGTTCTTTATCTGCCCTATTGAGGGCAGAGTAAAGTACTGCAGTGCGCAGGCGCCGGACCTCTGTGACCTTTCCCTGTGCCTGCAGTACTCTGCTCTGCCTTCAACAGGGTAGATATAGTAAACCTGCACAGGAGCCGCAGCAGAAGTAAGGAGGAGGACGTCATTGCTAGAAGATGGGAGGCGCCTGACCAGGCCGCGACACCCATCGGACCGGACCGGACCCTCGGGTGAGTATAATATAACTCGTTTTTCTTATAATCAGTCTGGCACTGCAGGATCTGAGTCCCTGGCAGCGTAGTGTAGAAAAGATGTTAGCCTTTGTTACATTGGTCCCAGCTGTATGCAGGTCATTCACTAGATCCCCCCTTTGTGGTTCTTGGATTTTTGTTCACTGTTCTTGTGATCATTTTGATCCCACAGGTTGGGATCTTGCATGGAGCCCTAGATCGAGGTAGATTATCAGTGGTCTTGTATGTCTTCCATTTTCTTATTATTGCTCCCACAGTTGATTTCATCACATCTAGCTGCTTGCCTATTGTAGATTCAGTCTTCCCAGCCTGGTGCAGGGCTACAATTTTTGTTTCTGGTGTCTTTCGACAGCTCTCTGGTCTTCACCATAGTGGAGTTTGGAGTCAGACTGTTTGAGGGTGTGCACAGGTTTCTTTTTATACTGATAACAAGTTTAAACAGGTGCCATTACTACAGGTAATGAATGGGAGGACAGAGGAGCCTCTTAGGCTATGTGCACATGTAAGCAGAAAATTTCTGCATGAAAACCCGGTCAACTTCCCAGAAAATGCGTGGGTTTTTTTCCGTGCGTTTTTTGCGCAAAAACCCCTTTTTTTTTTTTGCATTTTTTCCGTAGAGTCCCCAGGCTGATAAAAATAGCTAGAAAGTCAGAATTTTCCGCAAAATTAATGAGCATACTGCGTTTTTTACCGCAAAGCGGTTTTTTTTTTTTTCGCGGAAAAAAATGCATACATCTGCACAAAAAGTGCAGAATTCATTAAAATGAAAAGCTTCTTTTAAGCGTTTTATTTGGTAAAAACGTGAAAAAAACGCTTTCGTGTGCACATACCCTCAAAGCAGAAGTTACAGGTCTGAGAGCCAGAAATCTTGCATGTTTTTAGGTGACCAAATACGGTATTTTCCACCATAATTTGCAAAATCTTACCAAATCAAATTAACTATTAACACTTCTATTTTTTAAAGCATTCTTGCTTTGCAGCCTTTTATCCAAACCTACCTAAACCTACTTGAACAGAAAAGCCAGCCTGGGACTGTGTCTTGGCACCATCTCCTGATCTTAATCCCTTTGACCGTCAGTGCACACAGGGAGAAACCTGTCAGTCTGGTGGGGTGGGGAAAAGTCACCGGCCATCTGCCTTGGACTACTCACAGTTCCCGGCTGACTTCTCAAAGTATGCTTTCTGTGAAACGCTGTGGCATAGTAAATGAACACTGCTGCAGTAACACAGCCAGACTTTAATGCATGCTGCCCACGGTTCCAGCAGCATTCTTCCAATGACAGTTTTTTTTTTAATGATTATGCAGCTGAGATATGTAAAGTGAACCTAACCGTGTGCCCTTACATGCTATTTAAAGAAAAGTGACTGAAGGGAGGACTGCAATCTGCAGTCCACCTGATGAGCGAAGTGCTTGTGGATGTGCATGCTCAGTCACTCTACAACCAGTTTTCTTCCAACTGATCCTCTTTTTACTGCAAAGCAGACAAAAAAGATCTTTCTGCCTTGTGGCAGAGCCTCAGTAGATATGAGCACAAAGTTGAGAAGACTTGTCTTACCAGGGGAAAGACTTTTCAGCTGCCAGAGGGGGAAGGAGATTGCTTCTGTCCAGATTCTGCCCCCAGCAGCACATATTATAGCAGTCTTAGGCTGGTTTCACATTAGTGTGTTTTTTGCGCAGCACATTGTGCGCGTCCATGCGTCATGCGCTCCTATCTTTAACATGGCGTGCGCATGGTCTAGTGTTTGCACGCGTTTGTATGCATTTTCGTGCGCATGCGTTTTTTTTAAGGTGTGCGACTAGGCGCGCCAGACGCAACCTGCTGCATTTTTGGGTTCGTCCAACGGCGTAAAAAAACCACTTGCGCACGGAATGCGACAAAATAACGCATTACACTCCATGGGAACGCAGGCGTTAGAAAACGCATGCGTTTAAAGAGTTAACATGACTAGAAACTGGTTAAAACGCATGCGCCTAAAAAACGCAAATGTATGCAAAACACCATGCGTTTTTTGCATGCGTTTCTATTGCGCACGAAGCGCAGTGCTAAAACACGCTAATGTGAAAGTGGCCTTAAAGGGAATCTGTTAGCAGGTTTTTGCTTTTTAATCTGAGAGCACCATAATGTATGGGCAGGGACCCTGATTTTAGAGACTTGTATGGGCTGCTTGTTGTAGTTTCAATAAAATCACTATTTTTAAGAGAGATAATCACTAAAAGACTAGTTGCCTCGTGCCATGTAGTCGTCCTTCTCTGTGTAACTCACCGCTGATGAGCAGCTTTCTGACTATGCACAGTAGATAGAAAGCTGCCAATCAGTGGTGTGGGAGAGGTTATACAGAGCTCAACATTTCGAGAACTGCTAGATCTTCAGCAGGGAAATCAAAACTGTACAAAGCAGAACAGTAAGTGACACATCGCTGGAATCGCATCATTCTATGCTCAGATTACACAGCAAAAACCTGGCAACAGATTCCCTTTCACATAGATAGCCAGAAATGATGCTAAACTGTTTTTTTTCTTTGTTTTTCTTATTTTTTTTTTAAGAAACATCATAATAATGGTAGTGAGGCTGATGCAGCACAAACTAGAAAAAGAACTTTGATAACAGACCAAATTATACCAGGGCATCATTTTACCATGTTACCATGCTGGGTAAGTTTGCTTTATAAATCTTTCAGGGTTTTTGTATTAAAATGGATTGAGAGAACACTTAAAGGCAATCTGTCTTCACAAAATAACCTCTTGTTTTTATGTTGCATATTTCACAAACTCTGAAAGGGCTGCTTCCACCCGAGCCATCCAGCACTTGTAGGAAGCTGTTACATCGGATTAGCTGTAGGGGACTTTCATGTACTCCTCTCCATAGAGGAGCACCCGGTGCATGCACGTCGTGCCCTCATCTACATGTCGTGCCAGTGTATCTTGCCAATGAGGTCTATTACCCAGTGATTTAGTTTTTTTGATTGCTGTAAATGCTGAGTCAGACCCTCGTATGCCGAGTGAACGAAAATGACCGTCTTACCGGTATTTCTTGTTTATTCTTCCGTGTATTAGCTGGCAGTAAGAACTCTATGAAACCTATATTTATTATCTTTTAGAAATGAGAATTAGATCTTAGTCATCATAAGAACTGAAAACCCCTTTTGATATAGCGCATTTACCTATCCCCATCTACATGTACATACACTTGTTCTACTCCCTCTGTTGTTGCCTTCCAGATATTTGAAGGCTTATTGGTTACGTTCAGCAGCCGTTGCCCTAGCATTCACAGGTATGGTTGGTTGCAGAGTTGGCGGGTAGGCTAGCCAACCATTTACAAGAAGGCGAAATGTTCAATATGCCATTGAAACTAACACTGCAAAATGTGTAATTTTCTCGAACCTAGCCAAATCCGTTCTCATACTTTGCACTGATGAGGGGCAATACACCCGAAACACCGTGTCTGCAATTTGAGATTCTGATTTGGCTTTTATCCATCCTAAGTCAGATTTCAAGGTCTGATAAGGCCTGTTTCACACGTCAGTTTTTTTGTGTCAGTTACAATCCGCCAAAATGGCGGAAAGTGGATCCGTTGCTAACTGATGTGAACGGATGCCACCGGACCGTTTTTTTTGATGGATCCGATGAATGAAGAATTTTAAAGGAACTGCAGCCCGGGGAGGAGAGAGAGAGAGATTTTTTTTTTTTTCCCCAGGCGCCAGAACAAACTTTAGGGTTAAATTTCAGGCTGAGTGAAGTCTTTCGGGCATGCGCAGTGTAAAGTGCGGATCCTACTGCCTGAAAAAACATTACATGCTCCATTCGGGCATGTCGGCGGACGGCAAAATTTTGGCGGATCCGCAAAAAAACGGATCCAACGGATGGCCGTCCGTCAAGATCCGCCGGTAATGCAACTCAATGGGAAAAAAACGGATCCGCCAAACAAAACAGCGGATCTTGACTGATGGACAAAAACTGAAGTGTGAAACAGGCCTAAAGGGTCAATAGTGACTTGTAGGATTGTTGCTTCCAACAAGTTGCGCTATAGAGTTCTGGTCCTCTTCATCTCTTAAGAGGCAGTTTGCTTTCATAAATGTCATCCAGAGTTTTTCTTTTGTTTGATATCGGAGAGGCATGTTTGCAAACTTACACACTTCTGCTCGTAGGGTGCCAGGTGCAAATCCTGTACATGCACACTCTTTTCTGGGAAATATGTACAACAGCCGTATATAGAAAAATGAAGAGCACACGTCATGCCAGTTATGCCAATATATCAAACCACCTTGATTTTGATACATTGATCCACGTTTACACAGCATATTACATTAGCGATTGGCATAACTTGTCTCAAGAATTAAAAATTTGCTCAAAAACTTGCAAATTGTCTCCAGATCTTTGATTTTTTTTTCAGCATGCTTTCCAATCATTGAAGTGGACATAAAGTAGATTTCATTTTCTTACTTTAGGACAGTCTAAAATCGCAGTAAAAGGGTGTGCGCCTTTTACTAAAACTGTGCAATAATAGTTGATAAATCTGCCCCATCAACGGCGTCATGTTGATGGTTTGCGCTATACATGTTTACGATGTTCACTTTCATTAAATCATAAGCCAAAAATGTCTTGTTAGAACGAACCTTGTAGGCATCCTAGCAAATGTGTGCAGGTTACTCCTAACACCTGCAGCAGAATATATATTGGGTGTCACTCGTAAAGAAATGAATATCCTCCGAGGCTATAGTGTCAGTGGAATATCCCCAGCAGCCCTTTGTGTGCGTCTTGGTCTCTCTTCAGTGTTTCTCACACATAGCCTTGGGAGACATTAATATGCATGTCATGCTATATGACGTTAGGAGGATCTGTCCTTGAGCATACACGACGTACGCTGGGGAATTCTTTTTGTTAATCCTTCTTGCCTAACAAGCCTAGGAACAGAGCGCTTCCATGATCACGTCATGTTTAACTCTTCAGGAGCAGACGTCGGTCTACGTGGTGGAGAATGTTCAATTCGGGGAAATTCTTCTCCAAATAACCAATGAAGTCCATGGGAAACCAACGGTTGTGTGTGATGACAGCTGAAGATTCGGCTTGCTCTCAGGGTTTTCATTTCCCATTTCTGACTTTTTCATCTCCTATGGAAACGATCTGTTAATACGCTGTGAAGTGGTTACTCTGAAAGCGTGCAGCCTTTCCTAAAGACGCAACCCGCTCACAGAAGGATTTTATGTTCAGAAAGTGTTTAGCCGGGCATTTAATGAGAAGCAGAGCTCACCACTGTGAGAGTGTTCCTGTAATTATGTAGCAGCTCGCTGGGATTGGGCGAAGGCTCTGGAAATGAGATCGTCTACATGGCTTATCACACCTGGTAAATATGGTGTAAGGTGTGGGTTCCTGCTGAAAAAATGTGAGACATTTTACATAGTGGGATTTAGTCCCCATCATGTGTCGCCAAACGCTATAAGCCACCAGATATAGGGTTAATCTGATGGTTAAGTGGGTTGTCCACTATTCGTCAATCCCTATATTTCCCCCAGTAAAACTAACACCTATACTCCGCTCCGGTACGGGCACCGTTCCAGCGGTGTTAGCACTGGCCCTCCCGGGGATCACATGACATTGGCCCTGCAACCAATCAACGCTGGCTTAAAACTCCTTTCTTTCTGAAAATTCAGACATTCAGGGGAAGTCAGAGCTGGTGCTGCAAACTCCCTCTAGACCAGGGACTTCCAACTCAAATACACAGCCAAAATTAAAAGCTTGGACAAATTGCAGACCAACCTTGATATTTATAAAAAAAAAAAAGTCTACAATTAAGGACTTTTTTCCTAATCATCAAATATAACAATGAACTTTTTCATATGAGAGCAAACTTAAAGGGGTTGTCCCATGAACAAAGTACATTTTAATTAATAGATCATAGACTAAAATATTGGAATAACATGTCATGTAATAGCAGTAAAAACCATATGGCCTAGTAGCTTAATTTAAATTTGTAATATGAAAGGATAAAAAACTTGAATAATACAGATAATAAAGTATGAGGCCAACAAGTGTCCCCCCAAACACCATAAGATGCCCCCACATTGAATTCCTCCACAGTACCCTCTACACGCAAGGTATGATGTCCCTACCGTACCTCCTATCAACCCCGGCGGCAAGGTATAATGGCCTCACATAATCCTCCATACAGTATAATGGGCCTTGCATTGCCTTCCATACAGTGTAATGGCCCCATATATTGCTCCACACAGTATATTGGCCCCACATAGTATTCCATTTGGTATAATGGCCCCACATAGTATTCCATACAGTATAATGGCCCCACATAGTATTCCATAAGGTATAATGGCCCCACATAGTGCTCCATATAGTATAATAGCCCACATAGTATTCCATAAGGTATAATGGCCCCACATAGTGCTCCATATAGTATAATAGCCCACATAGTGCGCCATACAGTATAATGGCCTCACATAGTGCTCCATGCAGTATAACAAGGCCCCATATAAAGGAAAATATCCTCTCCTCATTCCCTTGCTGCTCTGGTCTCGCCAGTGAGCACTCTGAAGTTCTGCACTGCTCAGCACAGTGGATGCGTTGTAATGAGGTCATCACACTCACTGCACTGAGATGTCAGATGCAGAGGGATAATGATGGCAGAGAGAGTGTTAGCTTATGTTCCCTCCTCCATTAATGCTTTCAACTGCATCGGTATGCAGGATGCCAGTACAGTTGAAATTACAATGCCGGAGAGGGAGGCGGTCAGTGCTAGCGCAGTGGGCCAAATATATTCACCCTGTGGGCCAGAGTTTGGCACACGTGCTATAAATGTCAATTAAGTCTGCAGTAGAGGAGACTGAGGCCAGCACAGTCTCAGTGATTGCATGACGCAACAATGTCACGCGAGCCCAGGGAAAGCCTGTTCCAACATCACTGGAATGACACTGACACCAAAGGAGAGTGTAAGTTTAAGGGCGTAGTCAGACTGCTGTATTACTCACGATAGCATTGCATTGCATCATATCAAACAATCCTCTCCTGACCTGAGCATGACGGCTGCATACAAATACATGCTGTCACGTTCAGATCAGGAGAGTTGACGGGCAGTCTGAGGATCCTCGCGCGATTAATACTGCGCCCTTATTGTTTTACTATGGTGAAATATAGAGATTGAGAAGGGGTTATCTGAGTAGTGGACAACCTCTTTAATAGGGATACAGAATTGAAGTCCAGCTACCAGGGGGAATTTAACTATATTCCTTCTGGGAGCCGCCAGCTTTCAGTCACAGAGGTGTGCGGTGGCTGTGCGCAAGACCTGTCACTTTGACAACTCGCTCTGAAGCGCATGTGTGCAGAGCAAGCTGATAAAGTGCTGGGGAGTGCTTACAGCCACCGCTCACAATGTTGTGAGCTGTGACTATAGCTGCTCTGAACTCTCCTCCTAAAGCTAGTGACTACTCAGAACAAAAAAATTAATTTTCTACCATTAGCCACGCTGTTAGGCCAGGTTCATATTGCGTTAGAGCAGTCCGTTCAACGCATGCGTTAAACGGACTGCGCTAACGCTACTCCCTAACGCGGGACGGCACATCGCTAACGCATGCTGATTATTACATGCGTTAGTGATGCGCTACGTTATGGCCGTCTATGGGTGCGTTAACGCATCTGTTAGCGTTAATGCCGCTATGTAACGGATGCCCTAAACGCAGCCCCCTAACGCAATGTGGACCCAACCTTAGTAAGGTGGCCGGACAACACTGTAATGATAGATGCTCATGAGGAGAACATAATTTTACCTCTATATAAGTCACTAGTGCGACCACACTTAGAATACTGTGTACAGTTCTGGTCTCCGGTGTATAAGAAAGACATAGCTGAACTGGAGCGGGTGCAGAGAAGAGCGACCAAGGTTATTAGGGAACTAGGGGGTCTGCAATACCAAGACAGGTTATTACACTTGGGGTTATTTAGTTTGGAGAATCGAAGGCTTAGGGGTGATCTTATTACAATGTATAAATATATGTGGGGACAGTACAAAGACCTTTCTAATGATCTTTTTACTCTTAGACCTGTGACGGGGACAAGGGGGCATCCTCTACGTCTGGAGGAAAGAAGGTTTAAGCATACTCACAGACGCGGATTCTTTACTGTAAGAGCAGTGAGACTATGGAACTCTCTGCCATATGATGTTGTAATGAGTGATTCCCTACTAAAATTTAAGAAGGGACTGGATGCCTTTCTTGAAAAGTATAATATTACAGGGTATATACACTAGTCTCCTTAATATTGCGTTGATCCAGGGAGCTAGTCTGATTGCCGTATGTGGAGTCGGGAAGGAATTTTTTTCCCCAATGTGAAGCTTACTGTTGCCACATGGGTTTTTTTTGCCTTCCTCTGGATCAACATGTTAGGGCAAGTTAGGATAGGATATGGGTTGAACTAGATGGACTTAAAGTCTCCCTTCAACCTTAATTACTATGCTATGCTATATGGCAGTAATAACAATATTGGTCTTAAACCGCAGGTTAATAACATTTGGGCACACGACGAGTTCCCGTTTAACCCCTTAACGACTGCCAATACGCCTTTTAACGGTGGCAGTTAAGGCTACTTATTCCTCAGCGCCGCTTTTTAACGGCACTTAGAAATAAGTGTAAAGTGCCCCCCAGCACCAGAAATTCTCCAGGGTCTCTGCTACCAGGGGTAGCTGAAACCCCGGAAAACATTCGGGTAGGTTTTTGCCGACCTCAGTGTTGCGATCGATGTTATTAATGGAATAACTGTGACCGCAAAAAAAAGGTCAGATTTCCCATTTAATTTCTCTTTTTCTCCTCTGATGTGATCTAGCACATCAGAGGAGAGAGAAATGGGGTCCCCGAGCCCCCCCCCGGTACCTCCAGTGTCCCTGGACCCTCCTGCATCCCCCAGTGATGTCCCCCGGTTGTCGTCTTCTGGGGAGAAAATGGCAGGGACCTGCGCAGTGCGCCCGTTGATATCCGCCGACCGCCACACGGCCACAATAGTAAATTTTTCCTATTACTTCATTTTGATCACTGTGATGGGCCCTATCACAGTGAGCAAAATAAAAAAAAAAAATAGCAAATGAACCCCCCTTTATCACCCCCCTTCGTTAGGTAAAAATAATAAAATAAAAAAAGTATTTCCATTTTTCCATTAAGGTTAGTTTTGGTGTTACTGTTAGGGTTGGGGTTAGAGCTAGGGTTAGAGTTAGGGTTGGGGTTAGGGTTATAGTTGGCGTTCTAGTTAGGGTTGTGGTTATAGCTAGGGTTATTGTTATGGTTGGGGTTGAAGTTGGAATTGGGGGGTTTCCACTGTTTAGGTACAACAGGGGTCTCCAAACGTGACACGGTGCCTGCCATTGATTCCAGCCAATTTTGCGTTAAAAAAGTCAAATGGTGCTCCTTCCCTTCTAAGCCCGGCCATGTGCCCAAACAGTGGTTTTCCTCCACATATGGGGTATCGGCAAACTCAGGAGAAATTGCACAACAAATTATGTTTGTCCATTTTCTCCTGATACCCTTGTGAAAATAAAAAAGTTTGGTTCCAAAGTAAATTGTTTTGTGAAAAAAGTAAAATGTTCATTTTTTTTCCTTCTACATTGCTTTAGTTCTCATGAAGCACCTGAAGGGTAAATAAACTTCTTGAATGTGGTTTTGAGCACCTTGAGGGGTGCAGTTTCTAGAATGGTGTCACTTTTGGGTATGTTCTGTTATATTGACCCCTCAGTCACTTGAAATGTGATGTGGTCCCGTCGTCCCCCCCCCCCCCCCAAAAAAAAAAAATGATTTTGTTGTAAAAATGAGAAATCGCTGGTCAACTTTTAACCCTTATTTTTTCCTAACAAAACAAGTTTCCAAAATTGTGCTGATGTAAAGTAGACATGTGGGAAATGTTGTTTATTAACTATATTGTGTGACACCACTCTCTGATTTAAGGGCTCAAAAACTAAAAGTTTGAAAATTGCTAAATTTTAAAAAATGTTGCCAAATTTCAGTTGTTTTTTTTTAATAAACGCAAGTCATATCAAAGAAATTTTAGCACTAACATGAAGTAAAATGTCATGAAAAAACAGTCGCAGAACAGTGGCATCCGTTGAAGCGTTCCAGAGTTATAACCTCATAAAGTGACAGTGGTCAGAATTGTAAAAATTGGCCTGGTCATTAAGCTGCAAATTGGCTCTGTCACTAAGGGGTTAAAGAGGTTTTGTCCTTTTGTTTTAGCAAACACTTGTATTCCCCATAAATGAAAACAATCCTGGCCAATCTTTTCTCCTGTCTGCCATCCCTGTGTTATTGCCCTTGGAAATGTGTGAATGAGTTGCCAGCTGGGCATTGTCAGTAGGATGTGACCGTCTGACACTGTCAGGAATGTTCTATGTTAGAAACTTGGACAATATGACGATTGCAGCAAAACATTGCTTATTATTTCACCTTTACACACGTGGCTACAACACAAAAGCCTGTCTGTTCAATGGAAAACCCAACAAACAAGCACAAGGATTGATTCATCAGCTCCATGGGGATGCTAAGATTTCTGCAAGCATGTCATATTTTTATATTAAATTTGCATTACTGCTATATTTACTATACTCTAGGTTAGGTTTGGGGTTTTGAGGGCACATTGTGATCAATCTGTGTGAGCCCACTTCCCAGACAAGATCCTGTTGCTCAGATGGGTTTGTATTGGAGACAGTACACCTGTATAATAGACTTGGCTCTCATGTGAGTCTAGGAAAGAAGCTCAGGATCGGCAATTTGCGGCAGTATACAACGTTATTCCTAGACTACCTGTTTACTTGTAATGTTTTGACGTCCTCTCAAGTGTTGATTTTTAAATGGTACGAAAACCTCTCAGTTGATACATGTTCTCTTGCATGGTATTGTAACGAGGTGGCACGGGGTGGTCCCAGCCGAGTCAACTAAGCAGCGGTCGGTGTACACCCGGCACCTCGTACATAAATAGACAGAAAAGGTGTGATCCCAAGTGATTTACCTTCTCACTCGCTGCAGCGCCAGTAAACGGGGTCCAGGGACGCAGTTAAGATTCCAACAGGGAAAAAACGGTTTATTGAAGAACAAAGAGTAGGAATGGGAAAAATGTAGTTGCAGAAAATTAAGAGGACGCTTCTGGTCTCTCCCTAGGATGACCATAGCCGTACCCACAACAGCCACAGCGGCCAGAAGAGTCTGTAGTCCTTACATCGGAATCTGGACCCTTACAAAGTCCGGGGCCTGTGTTGCAGTCCTTAAGTCCAGGGCAACAGATTCTATTCCCCTCCTGGGGTTTAGCAATGCCTGCGCTGCTGTCTTTAAATTCGGGGCAACAGATTATTTCCCCCTCCTGGGGTCTGGCAATGCCTCGGCTGCACACCTGCCCAGGGCGAACGTGCCCGGGCTGCTGACAGGAAACAGGAGCTTCCTGTTCCCTTGAGCCTGCTAACGCAGCTCACAAAGTTAACTCTTTGATATCCCTTATGCTAACATGCATAGGAACATTATAATGGCGCAACTTTAGGGCATGGCATGCACAGTGCATACAATGGGGGAATACAAGAATATTACACAGGACTCTGACAATAAAGAATAACAGCACATGCATTACAGTACATGATAAGTTAACACAGATATACAAGGCAATAAAAATACAAACATTGCTATTAAACGGGTACACCGTCCGGGTAGCACACCAAGTGCACGGGACCATCAGGTAGGAGAGGGGGAGAGCAATGGGGATCTCCGCCACCTCCTTACACCATCATCGTTCCTACACCATAAGAAGCCCTTTGGGTCTGTGTAAACAGTACGTATTTTTCTTGATAAATTGCTCAGAGGACCTTTTCTATTTTTTTTTTTTTTTTTTTTTTTTTTTTTTTACATTTACTTGTACAAATCCTCAATTAATGGCCTAAAGCTGAAAATTAACTGAAGAATTGGAACAATAAACCATGTTGTGGAGCTGCAGCGAGTGGCATAAACAAGCAGCAATATTGAACCACAAAGCTCGCCACGGTGCCACATATTAAACTTTATGTCCATGGTGGGTAACACAGAACTCTAGTTTTGGTGATTTATGATGTGTGTGTATTTATAGATGGTAAAATAGTAGATAATAATGGGGAATGACATGTTAAATCTTTTTAAGGAGACTAATTATCCTACAATATAGGTTGAATATTAAGAATGTTATATCTTAGAAAATTCCCTATTCTGCCGTCTGGCTCATTCTGTTGGTGTTGTTGAGTTTTTAGGGTATGTGCACACGTAGTTTTTTGGGAGTGCGGATTTTGGAGAGAAAACCGCAGGTAAAAGTCCTGCGGTAGATCTGCGGTTTTACGCCTCATAATGGATGAGGTGTAAAACTGCAGCGTTTCTGCACCAAACAATTGACATGCTGCGGATTGTAAACCGCAGCAAAACCGCGTGGAAAAATCTGCAGCATGTGCACTGCGGTTTTTTTTTTCCATTGAAAATAAAGGTACTGTACAATGCAGCAGAATCTGCTGCGTTTCCGCAGAGCCAAAACTGCTGCGGAAATGCAGCAGATTTTACTACGTGTGCACATATCCTTAGGGTTCAGTTCCACAGGGTGCATATGCCATGGAAAATCTGGACAGAAAATGTGCCTATTACAGTTGTGTATGAGATTTTAAGGAATCTTCTGCACAAACAAATCATCAGGGGACATTAATAGCATAGGGAGTGTGAATGACAGCAGTGCCGTTCTCTGATCACCATTCGTTTCAGGACGCTGATAAAAGCTCTAGAGCAGTGCTATCACTCACACTGCTTCTGTCACCACGCCCTCATGATGATTCATTCCAGGGAAACAGGAGGCAAAAAAGAAGACTGTGGTAGTTGTGAATGAAGGTGCAGGCAGCGGGGACAGAACCTGTAGTCTCTTCTACATCAAGCCCCCCCCCCCCCCCCAAAAAAAAAAGGGATGTCATCTATGGACAGAGCTAACTGAAACTGTGTCTAGTGAGTTTAGTGACTGGAGCTCAGCCCCATGATGACATCCTGATTCAGTGGGGGTGACGAAAGCTACTGAGAAGTGAGTGGACTCCTATTGTGCAATCAGTGGAGGTTGATCATGGATTTTGACTTGCATTATCATATTACACATAGTATTGTACCAGGATAAAGATACATGAGCGTTGTATTTCATGAAGATGCTTCAGCCTAATCGATAGTTCACAAATTTATTAGACTTTGGGATTAAGTTAAATAAATGTTTTCATTGTGTATTTTCTTATTCTGCATGTAGAATGAGATTTTTTGTAGTGTTAGTGATCCTTTTAGTTAATCCCTGGAGTGTAGAGCTGTTTTATTGGAAAGAGAAATATTACTTGAGTTGAGGTAGTTAAACATTACTTGTATTTGTGTTTTATTGTGTGTCAAATCAACTTTGCATTTGTGATGTATTACCCAGTTTGTTTCTGTTCTATCTGCTGCTTTACTTGCACACATGTAGAATGCCACGAGGGGATTGTCTGTGGGAAGACAATTGCTTTAGCAGAGACGCTTTGTAGCGTGCAGGGGAGTACACTGCCTTATTCTGGGTGCATGGTATTGTTACTATTCACTGCCAAATATGATCCTAAAATGTCACGCAAGCTGCGGAAATACGTGAGGAAAAAGTCCATGCGTTGTTTACATCTGCACTCAACATACCCATATTCTGTAATGCACTTGGAATCAGCAGGGGAAGAAAAAGAAAAGGGTTTGGCTTTTCTTTCCTTCGGTGTTCAGTCTTCTGCTCTACCTATATAGATAGTGACCTCTTTGTATTACAAAGACTTACCGTAGTTATGCAGATGTATTATAAGTTCTTGAAAGGAGCCTGTCGCCTAATTTGGCCCCCTAAACCAGTGGTCCCCAACCTTTTTTGCACCAGGGACCGGCTTGAAGCAAGACCATTCTTCCATGGCCCGGCAGGGCGGGGATGGAGGTGTGACAGGGGTGGGGCTTTGGTCATAAGGGGGCAGGGCTATGGACGTGGTTGTAGTTTAGCAGTGCATACTTATAATTATAACATTTTTAATGTGACTCAGCTCACCATAGGTTTTGAATGAGTGGGAGCACCTGGCTTGTTTCTCTGTTTCAGTGGGAGCACTGGGCTACTTCTACTGATGACCGTCACTGCTAATGATGATTGGAACCTACACGGAAATGGAGCATTGAGCACTTAAGAAAAATTGTACTGGAGTTCTGTACTTGCTGATTATTTTCTAATCATCAGAAAATGTATGTGTGGTTCCCCCCGTCCTGTCCAGCTCTGTGTGGCTCCCCCTGTTGTATGCATGGCTCCCCTGTCCCATCCTGTATACATGGCTCTGCTCCCACTCTTTCTCCCCTGTATGCATGGCTCCCCTCCCACTCTCCCTCCCTTGTATATATGGCTCCGCTCCCACTCTCCCTCCCTTGTATATATGGCTCCGCTCCCACTCTCCCTCCCTTGTATATATGGCTCCGCTCCCACTCTCCCTCCCCTGTATATATGGCTCCGCTCCCACTCTCCCTCCCTTGTATATATGGCTCTGCTCCCACTCTCCCTCCCCTGTATATATGGCTCCGCTCCCACTCTCCCGGCCTCCCTTGCATTTATGGCTCCGCTCCCAGTCTCCCGGCCTCCCTTGCATTTGTGGCTCCGCTCCCACTCTCCCTCCCTTGTATATATGGCTCCGCTCCCACTCTCCCTCCCTTGTATTTATGGCTCCGCTCCCACTCTTCCTCCCTTGTATATATGGCTCCGCTCCCACTCTCCCTCCCCTGTATATATGGCTCCGCTCCCACTCTCCCTCCCTTGTATTTATGGCTCCGCTCCCACTCTCCCTCCCTTGTATATATGGCTCCGCTCCCACTCTCCCTCCCTTGTATATATGGCTCCCCCATCATACTTACCCTCACATCGCTGACCTTCCTTCCCGTCGCTGCACGTCCCTGCATCTCGCGGTTCTTCAGCTCCTGTGCGGAGCGGTCACGTGCTACCGCTCATTAAGGTCTATGAATATGGACGCCACGCCTGTGGGAGATGAGTGGCGTCCATATTCATGACCTTAGATGAGCGGTACACGTGACCGCTCAGCGCTGGATGAAGCCGCCGCGGGATGCAGGGTGAGTATCAGGCGCTGCTGCACCGCCGCCGGCTCCTCTTCTGTCCGCGGACCGGCAAGGGCACTGCAACGGCCCGGTGCTGGGCCGCGGACCGGTGGTTGGGGACCCCTGCCCTAAACTTCTCAATACCAAAGAAATGAGCCGGAGCATAAGTTGTTATACGTGCAATGTGGACGTGTATGTTCACACTGGGCATTTCAGACAAAATGCAAGACAAAAAAAAAAAATTGGCATATAAGTAAATATGGCATTTGCACATTTTTTATTAAAATAGTTTTAAAGTGAACCAGTCAGCTGTTTTGGCCACTATAAGATGCGGCCACTGCCTTTCAGGGCTTATCTACAGCCATTCTATAATGTTGTAGATAAGTCCCCAATCCGACCTGAAAGATAAGAAAAATAAGTTTCATTGTACTCACCTGGGGGGCAGTCCGGTCCGATGGGTGTCGCAGGTCCGGGTCCGTCACCTCCTATCTTCTTGTGATGCCGGCCTTCTGCTTGCTTCATCACTCCAAGGCATCGCGCTCCTGTGCAGGCGTACTTCCCTGCCCTGTTGAGGGAAAAGGAAAGTACTGCAGTGCTCAGGCATCGGGAAAGGTCAGAGAGCGCCTGCGCACTGCGGGAATTTGCTTTGCCCTCAACAAGGCAGAGAAGTAAGCTGCTGGGGAGCGATAAAGAAGCAGGAGGCCGGTGCCGCAAGAAGATGGGAGGCGCCGGACCTGCGACATCCATCTGATCGGACTGCCCTCCGGGTGAGTATAATCTATTCTGTAATTTCTAAATACTGTGTTTCGGTGATTCCTTTGTATCCCCGTTCATACTGCACCCACACACACACGATACACCATTTGAAAGGTAAATTTGCTCCCTTCAGCAAGAAAACAGCCAAATAAACCACACATCCACGATTTGATCACAAAATACAGTCTAAACATTCATTTTCATAAACCTGCAGAATTACACAATGACCTACAGGTGGCACTTCAACCGGAAGACATTTTTTGGCCTCTACTTATCAAAACAAATTATTGTATTACCAATCTACATATAGAAATACCTGCCAAAAACGGACTTACATCATATAGTTGCCGATAGAGATCCAGAAAAATAATTAAAATATATATTTATTACATTTTTTTAAAAAACATTTGATAAAACAACAAAATAACCCAGTAGAAGAATAAGACACGCTGACAAAAATTATATATAAAATAAAAATACTGGACCGAAAATGACACAATGTGTCTAATTCCTCATAAGGTTAGGAACATCCAATTCACAATTATTGTAATAGTCCAAAACCATTATAATACGGCTTGTATACAATTTTTTTTTTTTTATATCAATTAATCATAAACGGACAATGTGCAAAATAAACAATGTGAACAAAAGACTGCAGTATTTTCAGGATGATTGCCATATGTATAAAGGGTTAATACCGCTAATGTGCAAATATAACAAAATTACCTTCTAAAGTGACTGCTGTGCACATACCGATTACCCGTAACTGGACTATTACCAAAGGGGAAAAGGACCACACAAATATATTATTCACCTAAGTCGGCGGGGTCCAGATCACAAGAGCTGCGTGTCCTCCTTCTCCACCCCAACGCGCGTTTCGCAATGGCTTCTTCCGGGGGCAGAGGTGACAGGTTCCCTTTAACAGAGTACACTGTTATTTACATGTACTATGACTATTCACTTATTTGCTATTACTATTTGTTCATTTTGTTTTTCTTCTTGGGTTTTCACCTGAACTTCTCCAAGACTTAAGCTATTAACTGTAAATGGTGTTCTTGACATGCTAACAAAGCGCTAAAGTACTCGTCCAGTTATGCTACAAAATGTTTACTGTGATATCTGGTTTCCAGTCAAGTGGGAGATGCTGAATCCCAAAACTGTCATGCTTCAGAGGCTCTAATGACGTCCATCATGGATTGATTGCTAGACCCAACAGTTTCTGACATCACATAGATTTCTATGCTAATCTTTCGCAGGTGCGATGGCTGCAGGCTCCCACAGCATGCACAGTGCCGCTGGGTAGGAGGACGTCAATTGCCTCTGCTTCCAGAGCCTTGCGTAGATATGCACTGCACCTATGGAGCTGGGAATGTAAGCACCGCTTCACAGCATGCTCTAGGAGCTGCCATCTACAGAACTGTAATGAGCTAGTCATGACTTTTCCCTTAACGAAGCCATCACATCAACATTTTTATCCTCTTACTATATTGCAGTCATCATATTATACAGCACTGTGTACTTACAATAGCTCATTTTGCCTTTCTACCCAGGTAATTCCTATTTTTTCCATTAGGTCTATGACCTCACGTGATTAAAAACTGACTAGCTGAATCCTTCGAAGCTCTATGTAGACACAGAAGGTCAATTTTCCCTAGGGGTGTGAGTCATGAGTCACTGCAAACGTTCTGGGGTGAGGGGCGGAGCAGCTTGGTCAGGAGTTGAAGAGTGGGATGATTTTTGCAGGGACAAGAGACTTCCTGCTTCTACAATAAAGAGAACAATGAGCTGGGTAGAAAGGCAAAATGAGCAATTGCTGATACGGTAAGACACTACATTTTATTGCGCAACGCAAATATGCAGAATAAAAAATAGAATCAAAGATTATTCTTGGGAATGTAGCCTAACTGTGATATGTCACCCACAGGTTATGACATCCTTTGTGTGTGTGTGTGTGTATATATATATAAAAAAAAGTCATGATGTGCCATCAGATGAATACTATTGTAGCAAAACCAAAAACATGGGGCAGAACACCTGTTGGTATAAGTTTATAATGTGTAGGTGCACAAACTGACAAACAACCTAGAATGTAAGTAAATAGTCAGTAGTAGTAATTGTAAAAAAAAAAACAAAAAAAAAACCCCACAATGACAACGGCCATAGCCTAGAATAAAAACACCATTGTAGTCTATGGGTGACATCCAGCACAACCACGGTTTAACATATCCAACAGGAGGTTTTACTATCCTGTACTTAAAAAAAAAAAAAAATAAATCAGAAAACATGCTGTGAATAGGGATAAAAGCATGCAATAATATTCTGACTTTGTTGAATTATGTTGTGCGTCAAATTCCACCAGGGACAACATCTGCACGGAGTTTGAATGTTCTCGCCGTGTTTGTGTGGGATTCCTCCGGGTTCTCCGGTTTCCTCCAACATGCCAAAGGCATACTGATAGGGAATCTAGATTGTGAGCCCCATCGGGGACAGCGATGCTGATGTCAGTAAAAAATGGTGGAATTAGTGGAGCTATATAATCCCGTAAAATAAATTAAAAAAATTTATGGCTTTATGTCATAAAAGTCTGAAGGGGAAGGCATGTCTAGTCCACGGTCATCCTGGCAAATGTTAATTTATGGTGATGACTCTAATTGGTATTGGGAGCATTTATGTGAGAATTGGATTGTGCTGGATTTACTGAAACTTCAACTTATGTTAAATACTTAATAGCTGGATAACAGAATGGCTTGTAATTTAATGATGCCTCGCATGGGATATTGACTGTTCAAGACAAATCCTCTTGGAAGCATCTATTCGCACTATATAATTCTAACCACAAAGAATTGGCAAAGCCGGAGTAGTTTTATCAGTCGATGGCAATGCTACACCAATAAATATCAGTCGGGTAGAATTTTATTGTAACTAATCTAAAGCTTAATATACTGCGGTATCATCTCACCGCCTACCAGGTAATGGCTGCCAGTCCTGAATGGTGCAGCTGCTTACAATTTCAGATTAATCTTCCTTGACATATCGTACTGTATTGTATTCTAGATTTAGATCATATTTGGACTATTCAGTGAGAGAACTTCATAAAGATCATTTTTTGTTTTCTAATTCATAACTTGTGACCTCCCTTAATCGAGCTTCTCAGCAGCCATCTACTCTGCCTAAAAAAATAATAAGAATTTAGTTTAATTCTTATTAAATTGTCCTTAGTTTATCTGTGAGAGGTTTGGAAAGCGGAAAGGTCAGACCAACTGATTTCAGTGTTTACAGATTTGTGTATTAAAAATGGAGAAAAAAATACATATAACGTTAAATCCCAAGTTCCTTTTTTTTCTTCACTGCACTTATATAAATAGCCAAAGTTTTACTGCTTCAAGGAAAAGTCATACTGTCCTCCGGTAATGCTAATGCTGTTGGTCAAGCAGGCTCAGAGGGACCTAATGACTGTTTAATAAAATATTTATCTTAGGCCTGGATCACACACCCGTTTTTAGACGTCTGTCAAAAGCCGCCGTTTTGCAAACAAAACGGATCCGACATTTTTTTGGGCGGATCCGTTTTTTCCCCCCCCCATAGACTTGCATTAGTGGCTAAAGCGGATCCATCCAAAAGATGGATCCGTTAGCATCCGTTTGTGGCAAAACGGAAACGGATCCGTTTTTTCACACTTTGGCGGACGCCAAAAAACGGATGTGTGAAACAGGCCTTAGCTATGAAATGCTAGGGATCCCACTGATACAAGCTGCATAGGCTCAGACTGATCCATAGAGGAACAGGGAAATCCCACGATGGGCCCCTGTTCAGCAGATCTGGGCCTGCAACCCTACTATATGGTTAGTACTTGACATAATCCACTTGATTCGAAAAAAAGCAGCATCTCATCATTCATTACATTCATTAACCAAACTACCCAGTTCATTATATAGAGATATAGGTAAATTTGCGACTGAGGGCAGTGTAATATTTGTATGCAGGTGAAAAGTGCCCCCCCAAGTCAATGTCCGACACTGAAGCTGCAATTGCACCTAACCACCTTGTCAAATAAAACATCTCCCAGACACTGTCAAGATGCACACAGGAGAGCAGAGGGAGGGACCTGAAGCACTGAGAAGAAGCCGCGTAATGCAGGGAAATTACATTTTTATCAGATAATAATAATGCTACCCATTAAGCTCTGACGTTGGATGCACAGAGCAGCAGAAGATGATGAAAAAAGGCACAACGGTGCAAGAAAGTAACCATGTAGGTTTATGATGTATGTTAACAATAGTCAATCAAAACAAAAGTTTTGGAAATCATTTTGTATCCAAATCCGGCTTTAAACTTCTCCACAACAGTATCACGGACCTGCCTGTTGTGTTCCTTGGTCTTTATGATGCTCTCTGTGCATCAAACAGAACCCTGAGACTATCACAGAGCAGGTGCATTTATACGGAGACTTGATTACACACAGGGGGATATTTATCATCATTAGTCATTTAGGACAACATTGGATCATTCAGAGATCCACAATGAACTTCTGGAGTGAGTTTGCTGCACTGAAAGTAAAGGGGCCGAATAATGTTGCACGCCCCACTTTTCAGTTTTTAAATTTCCACAAAAATTTTAAATAACCAATAAATTTCATTCAACTTCACAATTGTGTCCCACTTGTTGATTCTTCACCAAAAAGTTACATTTGGTATCTTTGTTTGAAGCATGATACGTGGGAAAAGGTGGAAAAGTTCCAGGGGGAACTGCAGTGTTGCCAATCACTCAGGAGCGCACGGTCTCCAGCGAGCAGGAAGCCAAGAGGCTGAGGAGTGGTATGCTCCTGAAGAATCCTCGTGACACAACCTCTATAATAAATTATGGCTTGTTGTCCAGTTATTGTACCTATACCAGTGTCAGGAGTGGTCGCTGCCCTTCCCTACCCCATTTATCCTATTTTATTGACATAAAATTTTCAATGGTTATTTGAAAAAGGAGTGGTCGCTAGTATGTGCATGTAAATAGTATGAAAGCTATGTGGCCCCCTTCTCTCGTGAGCGTCTTATGGCCCGGATATAGCGGACAGTGATTGCCTTTTAGCGGCACCTGTTCACTTCCCATTAGTACGTCATTTCGCGGCCCCCTCGGTCTGACAGAAAAAGACTGAGTGCTGTCTTCTGTTCACTTCCTAAGCTTGATTTCAAACAATGCAGTAAAAAAAATCAATTTAAATGCATGTCCAAATTGTTCATATGCCGAAAGGTCCAATGTGCACGATCACAGCTAAGTGTCATTCATCTTATAAAGGGAAGAAGGAATCAGAATAGGTGAAGATGCAGATTTCCATTTACTGTATGTTAGTTTTTCTGTCGGGATGTTTTGAGTGTCCCTTTTTTTTTCAGCAGTCGATTTAAAAACAAAAAAAAACCCTAAAGGCTATATATGACATTGGCAACCAGTAGCTGCATACGGCTGATTTTTTTTTTTTTTTTTTTTCTTTCTGGAAATTCACCTGATGGGAACCTGGTACCCATACTGCATGACACAGTGAGAGGAGGCTTATTTGGGATTTTCGTATACTGCTTCGTCAGTTCCTTTTACTATTGGTGATAATGGATAGGTTCATGTTATCAGCTCTTTTTCCTTCTAAAATATTAATAATCAGCCTAAAAGTCATTCTTTATGCATAGATTTTCCTTTTTGGTTCCATTTGTGCCATCATGGATTTAGTATACCATCAGGTATTGTCTCTTCTCACAGAGAGACTGTAAAGCATTATGGAGCTGTGACTCATGATGGTCGAGGCTGTCGGCAGCACAATGGACCTGCCTGGGCTGAATTATACTTTGTTCATAGGCCACATTGCAGCATGCTCAGCCTGCCCTTTAATTGTGGGAGGGTTTCTAGCTTTTATGGTCTCTTAATATCCCTTCTGGACGCCACCCACTGTACGGCATGAAACACTTTCCTAATCAATCTAAGCTCGCACACCAACTGTATTGTATCTAACCTTTTGGTTTTATGTCTGATTCATATGTCCCACATACTGTACAAACTGTATGTTCCCTCCTATCAGGTATAAGACCGTGTAGGACGCCGTCTGCCGTAACACAATGGCTGCACCCTGCCCCGCTTACCATGCTGCTTCTGCTTTTGTCTTGCAGTGGGATCTGGTTTGTGACTCGTCCTGGAAAGTTCATATAGCCAAGTTCTCTCTGGTTGTGGGCTTGATTTTTGGATACTTGATTACAGGATGTATTGCTGACTGGTAAGAGTTAACTTTATGAAAAATCTAACAATGTTTAAATTATCTTTTTAGATATTTATGTAAAATTGTTTATCCCTTTCTGAACAATTTAATTTTGTACGCCTTGTTGCCACCTAGTGCTACTCCAACCTTGTCCAAAAATGTGCAATAATTTGCCGCAAGATTCAGACGCCAAGCCTAGAGCTGTACTTAAAGGGAATCTGTCAGCAGGTTTTTGCTACCTCATCTGAGAGCAGCATTATGTAGGCAAAGAAAATCTGAATCCAACAATGTATCACTTAGATTACTGAGTGTAGCCATTCTCGCACAATCAGAGTTTTTAGATTTAACAATTAAGCAGAGCTGAGAAAGCTAACCCCGCCCCACATCAGAGCTGCCCCGCCCCACATCAGAGCTGCTCGCAGCCCACACCAGGCTCTCCATGTACCAAGTCCATAGACAGTGAACTGCCTGTCAACAGGAGGCGGCTGGTCACAGCAATAAGTTACTGGTGCTAAAACAATCATTGTAAGAAAACAAAACTGAGCTTGGTAAGAGAGCCATCGCTGACATCTGTGTTTTAACCCCTAATCTGTGCTGTCTTCAGATTACGTAGCAAAAACATGCTGACAGTTTCCCTTTAAAAGATTCCTTTAACTAAACTTTTATATATATTAAAAAAAATTGTATTTGACTGGCTCCTAAAACCGGTTTTCCCCTGCATTGATATCAGAATGTAGTTGTTTGGATGCATACATCAGCATTTGGATGCATGCGTCAGTACCTCTGAGTGCTGAGGAGAAGTACATTTTTTTTTTTTATGTTGCATGTTTTTGCTGCTTCTAAAACGCAGCATCTTGCAGTTTCAGCAACACGGATGGGATTTATACAAATGTCACGCCCACTGTGCAGCATAAACTGACCTTCGGTGCGTGTTTCACATCCACAACCTGTCTATTTCTCTTGCGAGGACGCTGTAAGTGCAGATTTTCGTCATAGAATTACATTAGATACAGAAAACCTGCAGGTTAAAAACGCATGTAAACCACATATGACTAGCAATAGTTCTGTTAAAGCCAAATACCAGGAAGGTTCCGAAACAAAGCGGCTTTATTTAAAGCCGGACACAAAAAAAGACCAAAACCACACCGTTAAAACCCGATTAAAGGATATATATTACTCAAAAGTGCAATGAAAAAAACTAGTTTATTTAATACTGCAGAATATCTGCAATATCAAAAATTCACCAAATGCTCATCGTGGGAACGCAGCCTAGGGAGAAGGCCCAGGTACTACCCCCTTTCACTGCCATTATCTGTACTCCAAATCTGATATCAATGCAGCTAAATGGTAGGCAAACAGATTGGGGAAAAAAACAGTTTAGGAGCCACTTAGATACAATTGTTTTACATTAGTGAAGACTAATCCCCCTAATAGATATGAGTGGCCAAACAGTATAAAGGGCCTGTCACACTAAGCGATATCGCTAGCAATATCGCTATAACGTCACTGGTTTTTGTGACGTTATAGCGATATCACTATGTCTGATACTCACCTCCGACCGCTCCCCCGCTGGTTATCGCTGATCGCGCAAGAACGTCCTGGACCGTTTCTCGTCGTCAGCTTCCTGCTGGGGCTTCCTGCTGTGGAGACGAGCGACGCGTGGACGCGGGCGGGAGGATGTCAGGATCACCGCGTCTGACAGGTAAGTAGTGACCCCTGCTATGTCGCTGGTGAGATCTGCCTGTTTGGCAGCTCACTAGCAACCACTTAGCGATGCACCAGCGATCCTGACCGCGTCATATTGCTGGTCGGGATCGCTGGTGCATCGCCAAGTGTGACAGTACCGTAAAGGGGGCTTTACACATAGCGATATCACTAGCAGTATCGCTAAAGCGTCACCGATTTTGTGACACAGCAGCGATATTGCTAGCGATATCGCTATGTGTGATACCTCCGACTGGCTCCCCCGCTGGCTACCTCTGATCGCGCGAGAATGTCCTGGGCCATTTCTCATTGGCGGCTTCCAGCTGGCGCCGACTAGCGACGCGTGGACGCGGGCGGAGGACGTCATCATCGCCGCGTCTGACAGGTAAGTAACGACCGCTGCTATGTCGCTGGTGAGATCTCCCTGTTTGGCAGCTCACTAGTGACCATTTAGCGATGCACCAGCGATCCTGACCGGGTCATATCCTTGTCGGGATCGCTGGTGTATTGCTAAATGTAACGGGGCCCTTAGGCAATGGGTTTTGTATCATGCTAAGTGGTAGCTGTGAAGTCTTCCGTGTTAAATGCAAATCCATTGACAATGTCCTCAATATATCCTGCTTGTGATTGAGATAATGACTGTTCTCTGTACCTTCTGAAATAATCCCCTAACCTTTTACAGTGAGCCAGGATTGGTCCATATTGCTTTTCGTCACCCAGGACGTCAAGGTTTACTGACTGTACACCTAAGTCCACTCACTATACCAATAACATTAAAGGGAACCTGTCAGGTCCCCTGTGCCCCTACAACCACCAGCAGTGGTGTCCCCGCCTAACAGTCCCTTTATTACATTAAGGCACATATACAGATTTTTAGGAAAAGTATTTCTAAGGATCTGTTTATCATATGCAAATGAGGCCTTTGACTAGTCAATAGGGCGTTAGTGTCCCCAGACTAATTGACTGACTAAACATGTCATCACACCCCTGTGGGCATCATAACCTAACTTACAAGCGCCAGTGACATCGCAAGCACTATACTTGCCTTCGCCGCTCGTCATTGATCCTCTGAAGCCGTGTGTACAGGTGCTTCTCACTAAACTAGAATATCATCAAAAAGTTAATTTATTTCAGTTCTTCAATACAAAAATAAAGCTCATATTATATAGTCATTACAAACAGTGATCCATTTCAGGTGTTTATTTCTGTTAATGTTGATGATTATGGCTTACTGCCAATGAAAACCCAAAAGTCATCTCAGTAAACTAGATTAATTAACAAAAAACACCTTCAAAGGCTTCCTAAGCATTTAAAAGGTCCCTTAGTCTGTTTCAGTAGGCTCCACAATCATGGGGAAGACTGCTGACGTGACAGGTGTCCAGAAGGCAGTCATTGACACACTCCACAAGGAGGGTAAGGCACAAAAGGTCATTGCTAAAGAAGCTGGCTGTTCACAGTGCTGTATCCAAGCATAGTAATGGAAAGTTGAGTGTAAACACTTGAAATAGATCACTCTGTGACTTTATATAATACACGTTTTGAACTGAAATAAATTAACTTTTTGATGATATTAACATTTAGTGAGAAGTACCTGTATGTGTCCCGGCTTCAGAGAGGGGCACTGCACATGATCGGAAGTCTCTATGGCTACTTTCACACTTCAGGTTTTTGCCGGCAGAGTGTGAAATAACGGATCCATTTCATTGTTGCAACAATCGGTGTTTGGATGGATATGGCGCACTAGAAATTTAAAGGAACAGTGATCCGGAGACCTTGCGCTGCAGGAGAGAGAGAGATATTCTATGGTTATCATTCAGGCCAGAGGAAATTTGCCGGCCATGCACAGTGGAAAAAACCGATCCGGCACAGGAAAAAGGCGTTGCATGGAATGTTTTTTCAGGACGCCGCCCCGTCACTTGTTGCCGTTTTCGGCAAAAGCCGGACCCTCCGCGTATCCATGTGGCACTAATGTATGTCAATGGGAAAAAAAAAAACGGATCCAGCATCACATATCGCCGGATCCAGTTTTGCACATTTTCGCCGCAGGCCGCCAGATTAAAAAAGCCAGAAATGTGAACGTAGCCTAAGTGGGTCGATTAGTTTGGGTATGCTAACGCCCCCTCAACTAGTCAAAGACCTCATTTACATATCATAAACAAACTTTAGAAATACTTTTTCTAAAGATCTGTTTGTGTGTGTAATGTAATACAGGGACTGTTGGGCAGGGAATTTACATATGTAGACACAACTGCCTGTGCTTCAGGGAGCACAGGGGACCTGACAGGTTGCCTTTAATATTTGGAATCTAATGAACCCTAAAACAAGAGGATAAATTGAGGATTTCTTTTGTGAGCAGCGTGTCTGATTGTACATGGTCACCATGACACTTACATAAATGTACACTGTGACCTCAGGTCGTAGACCAGATGTATCAATCAGATGACTTATTGAAAGACTTTAGCTCTCATCATTTCTGTATTAATAAATGTTTACACTCCCCATAAATTAATAATCTTCTATTAGGAATCTGCATTGTGTTGTTTCTATGTTGCTGCAAGAATTATATAAATAAATTGACAACTGGGTGGTATTTTTCTCTCTTTGCCAAAGGGGTGTGTCACACCCAATTGTCAATTTATTGATGCATTTCTTGAAGGAACAAAGCAACAGTTTAACACGGAATATAAAGAAAAAATTATCCTGAATTATTGGCTTATGTGAATTACTATTATTTCCTAACATGCACATATCCAGAGAGTCCTGTTTAATAATAAATAGTAATTTTATTTACATAATTCTAATATATTCCGCAGCACTTAAAGAGCTTATCCGGTCTAAAATGCAATTCTGCATTCGCTCTATATGACTGCAGACTTGTGAATTCTCACGTAGCGGACACTGTGTGCTGTGAGAATTTGTCGTTCGCCATGAATTACACTTGCGTCGATGCAAATATGCGATATGCCAGAACCCGGTCAGACTGTTTCCAGCCTCGTATTGAGTGTGCCGCAGGGCTGTGGAGTTGGAGTCGTGGAGTCGGTGTCATGGAAATTGAGGAGTCTGAGTCAGAGGTTTGGCTTACCGACTCCACAGCCCTGGTGTGCCGGAATCAGTCTGTCCGGGAGTATGCATATCGTATACTTGTGGTTACGTAACCGTCATTACTGACACTGACTAGCCCCCGCAACGCACAGTGCGTGCAATGTGAGGACTCGCAAGTCTGCAGTCACATAGAGAGACTGCAGACTTGTCAATCCCTTCATCAGAACATACTGAGTAACACATACTACAGTACAGTTTTAATAAGAGGGAGTGAGGGCGCTTCTCAGAAGAGCTTACAATCTATAAGGAAATATGGAGACACGCCCAAGGTGAAAATGCCTGCCAGTATATGGTCAATCTCTAATAAATCAGGGCATTCAATTAGATCTGCCATCAGCCGGTATCTGTAGAAGCACCGATACATAGTTCTATTGAGTGAGTGAATGGAGGGTCTGGGAACAGATGATTGAAGGACCAGATTTTGAGGAAAATCTAGGAAGGGGGAAAATGGAAAAATTCTATATGTGAGGTGATAGGTCAGTGTAAAGAGATTTGTTTTTAGGGTATGCTTACAACTCTGGATACTGGAATTTATCTGAGAAAAGGGTCACTGGTGCAGGTTGTAAGCTGAGAAGATGCGAGGAGCCTGGTAACTACTTCAGTGACTGATTCAAAAGGTAGAAACTGAAGTGGTTGATGTGGGAGGGAAGGGCATCCATGCTATTAGAGGACGAGGGGGTGGGTGGGAGGGGAATTTACTGTTTTGTATGGTTACTTTTGTTCTATACAATAGGTGGTCAGATCATCAGCGCTGAGGCTGGAGATGGGGGACCTGTACTTCAGGACTGAGGAGCAAGTGAAGTGTCAGTCATTTTGGCTTGTCAGGTAGTAAGGAGACAAAGGTGGTGAAACGGGGGAATAGGCTTGTTTAACAAGGTGAAGGGCAGAGATGTGTCTTGAGCATAAAGTTCTAGTGGATGAAGTCTGATTTTCTCCAGATGTTCGGCACATCTGGAGCACCACTGTAGTAATCGAAGGCCACTTTCATTGTCTTAACCATCCAAATGCTCGCCAGCATTGTCCCAAATCCTGCTGTGGTCCAGATTGTTGTTGCTGCTACAGAGGAGGTTTTCTAGCCCCGAATCTCCAGGCACATTGCTCAGTGCTTCAGTGTGACAGATTTTAGTGATTGGTTACATAAATTAGCATTGTTTGGGAACTGGGCATCAGGTCCTCACTGGGGTCATGTCCCTGTTCCCTTTGACCTTGAAGATGTTCTTCGTAATCCTAGCATCGCCTTGCTGCCCGGAGATGAAGGGAAGCAGGACTGCAGTTGTTCCGCAGTACGCATGTACAGTATTCTAACGGTTACTAGGCAACCAGAAAATGACTCGACCTAGGAAAAACACCGGATTTAACAAGAACATAAGATAGCTTTTAAGTTAAAGATGCAAATAAACACATTCTTCCACAAGACGCTTAAAGGAATAGTCACGTTAAGTAACACTTAAGAAATGTCACCGGACAACATGATTGTAGGCTTTTTTTTTTTTTACCAAGAAGCCCATAATTTTATTTAAAATTATAATGTCAAGCATTGTAATTGTGTAGGAGCGCAACATGAAGATAATGAAAGAGGTGAAGACTTGTGTTCAGTGTCATCGCTGGATCTTCTTGGAAACAATGACTCCTATGACTTTTCCAAGAACCGGACTAAACCTTTGGTTAACTTGGGAACGGCGGCAGTCTTAGTTTTCATGTTTTTCCTATATGTTAGACCTGTTTCTTTAGGAATACTTTGTATTTTAGTTACACTACTAACCATAGGCAGCAGAGTACTGTGCACTGGTCCATTTCTATCTTATTGAGCCCATGCATGATACCGTCTGAGTGTCGTCCGGCCATTACAATGGTGAGCGTGCCGGAGCATCACGCCGCACAGGATGGTGCGGTGCACTTAGAGAAGTGACATTGTGACCAGGACAGACTCCATTGAATGCTTACCTTGTGGGGGAAAAAGGATCCAACATATGGTTCATTGAGGAGATGCACGTGCCTCCTCCAACCTTACAAACAAAAGACAAAGCTTGTAGGAAGCGGCCTCCGAATCATTTTGGCTTTGCTGTTTGTTTGACTAGTAGATATAAAAGTATCTTTGTAATAGGCATTTTCCATTGTGCATCATTTTTCAGCTCTTTGAATACGGGCCAGCATGGTAAACAACGCCTGGTTTCATAGTTGTTGGCATGGGCAGGTCCACTGATCAGTAGCCATCTCTAAGGCTGTTCATTTGTATTTATATAGCTGTATAACGCGCAAGTGCCTTGGGAACTTTTCCACATGTTTTTCACGTTACAGCCACAAACTTAAATGGATTTTATGTGATGGGTCAGCGCAAAGTAGCAGGTGTTTGGGAAGTGTAAAAGAAATGATACATGGTTTTTAAATTATTTTTAAAACCTAAATCTGAAAATTGTGACTTGCATTAGTTTTCAGCCCTTTACATGCATATTTATCTCTTGGGGAAAAAAAATCCCCTTCTGCAGGCAGCGTCTTCTTGGAGGAGGATTTTTATTTTTTTTTCTCTACAAAGATAGCAGCTTTCCATGTATATAGAGGTGATCCAATAGCTGCTGTTGTGCAGGCGTCGGTGGCACCATCTTTGTAGAGAGGAGAAAAAACTTTCCTCCACCAAGATGGCGTCACTGCAGGACTCTGCTCTGCCCTCAACAGGGCAGAGCAGTGTGCCTGCACAGGAGCCGCGACGGGCAGGAAAGAAGAGGACGTCGCTGTTAGAAGATGGGAAGCACCGTACCGGACGGCGACACCCATCGGACCGGACCGAACGCCGGGGTGAGTAAAATCTAAAGGCCCCGTTACACACAGCGATCTCGCTGATTTTGTGACACATCAGCGATATTGCTGTGTGTGACATCCAGCAGCGACCAGCCCCCCTGCCGGGTATCGCTGATCGTGCTGGGCCGGTTTTTCATCGCTGGTCTCCCGCTGGCCAGCACGCATCGCTGCGTGTGGCAGCGGGAGCGAGCGTTCACCGATGCTGCACGCTGGTATCCAACGTAAACATCGGGTTTCTAAGAGCCGCGCGGCTCTTAGAAACCCGATGTTTGCATTGGATACCAGCTTGCTCACTGGTCCTGATCGCTGAAGGGGCTGTCTAACGATGTCCCAGCGATCCCATCCATGTCGGATCGTTGGTGGGATAGCTGGGACATCGTTATGTGTAACGGGGCCTTAACTCTTTTTTTTCTTCTCTTTCAGGTTATATCGGGGGCTTATCCTACAACATTACAGAATGCTATAGATAAGCCCCTGATGTCAGTGGCGGCAGCTCATAGTGGAAAAAAAGGGTGACAGATTCCCTTGAAGTTTGTGGGAGTAATGTGGAAAACTTCATGTGGTATAAATACTTCATGTGGTATAAATACTTATTCAAGGCACTACATATATCTTGTATAACCGCAAGAGAAAGCATCTTTAATGTAAAATAAATCTTTCAAACACCAGAACCTTGAAAGCTGTAAAATCGGAGGACACATTTACATCCGTTCTTGAATGTCCAGAAAGGACCATGACGTTGGTGTAACGATGACTACAAGATTGACTTTTTCTGATGAAAAATTAGCGCAATAGAAAAAGTACATATAACTAATTCACTTATACTTTGTCTAATCTGGTAATTAAATTATGGTAGTGATAAACTAGAATGCTATGTTACAGCTTACCTACAGGGTTGATGTCTGTGTCGCACAACAATTAGATAGGGAGCTTCATATGGCTCCCTGCAGATACAAGTGTACAGAATTGACACCAAGGATGTCCCATTTCTAGACCACAGTATTAGAGCTTGGGTAAAAGCTGTATCATTATATAGTGATAATGCGACGGAACACTGTTAAATACTGTACATGAAAGTGGCTCCCGATTATGAAGTCGTACCTTGTACTGGTGATCACACCCTGTTGTGGTTTTAATTGACTGCATTAATCCTGGTCCTAAAGGGACACCATACAGTGCCTTGCGAAAGTATTCGGCCCCCTGGAACTCTTCAACCTTTTCCCACATATCATGCTTCAAACATAAAGATACCAAATGTAAATTTTTGGTGAAGAATCAGCAACAAGTGGGACACAGTTGTGAAGTTCATTGAAATTTATTGGTTATTTTATATTTTTTGGGAAATACAAAAACTGAAAAGTGGGGCGTTCAATATTATTCGGCCCCTTTAACTTAATACTTTGTTGCGCCACCTTTTGCTGCGATTACAGCTGCAAGTCGCTTGGGGTATGTCTCTATCAGTTTTGTACATCAAGAGACTGAAATTCTTGCACATTCTTCCTTGGCAAAAAAATCACAAAAATTTATATTTGGTATCTTTGTTTGTAGCATGATATGTGGGAAAAGGTTGAAAAGTTCCATGGGGCCAAATACTTTCGCAAGGCACTGTAAGTGCATCAGTACAGATGAGACGACCAGTCTGGTGACTACATCCTACACCTGCAGATAAAGAATATGGAGTGTGAAAGCCGCTTTTTACTTCACTGTAATTTATCTATGAACCACCAGAACACTCTTCTAAATATCTGTAGTCTGCAACTCTAGCTGAACGGAGGTAGGGTATGTGCACACGTTGCGTATTTGGCTGCAGATCCATAGCGGATTTGGCCCTGCGGATCCGCAGCAGTTTTCCAAGGAATGTACAGTACCATGTAAACCTATGGAAAAAAAAAACGCTGTGCTCATGCTACCGAAAATTCCGCGCGGAAACGCAGCGGTTTATTTTCCGCAGCATGTCAATTCTTTGTGCGGATTCCGCTGCGTTTTTACACCTATTTCATTGTAGGAATCCGCAGGTGTAAAAACGCAGACGCAATCTGCAGTAAATCCGCAGGTAAAACACAGGTCATTTTACCTGCGGATTCTGCGCAGAAAAATCCGCACAGGAATCCACAACGTGTGCACATACCCTAACTTTGATACTTCCCCTGACAAAGCCGTCCGTGTAACGGCGACACGCGTTGGGTCCTTCCGCTTCTGTCTCCTTCATCTGGGTCCTCCAGCATGGAACCTTGGTGACTCACTCCTTTACATGTGAGGTGCACTCCGCATGAGCCCCACAGACTACCTCGCATCATCTCCTTAAGCACTGCTGTGCTTTTACTTTTCATCTTTGTCTACCAGATTACCCTTGATGCATGCGGGTTGTATCATGTGTTTGTTTATTTATTTTTTTCCTTGTGCTGTTGTCACCATGTTAGTATACTTTTGACATGGTATTATTGGCGCTATTTAGTGCACATATTTTCTGTATACATGGCACTTCTTGCCACACTGAGTCTGTGTTGGTTCTTTCAGGAGCGCTCGATTACTGCAGACAACATGTGCGGTATATTGTATTCTTGGGTCTACTGCAATGTAATTAATTTTGCTTGACTATTGTACTTGTATATACAATTTTTTGTATATCCAGGTTATCACATGGTTTCTCTGGTTTAGACCCTATTCCTATTGTGGGTATATATATGAACTTCTAGCACATGTTTTCTTGCAGGTTGCTGGTCTATACAGGGCTGCTACATATTTTGTATATTCTCTATTGTATATAGGAGCAGGGCACATGGGGTTTGTTCCTTACCACTGTTTAGATGTTTTTATGCAGCGTTGTCAATAAAGCTTTTTCTATCCACAAATTACAATTGTGGTGTGCATTCATCATAGTGGTCTTCTTTTTCCTTGTTCTGGTTGTTACTACGTTTGACCATTGACTTGCACCCATGTAATTACTCTGTATGATTAGCAGTGCGCCAATTTAATATTTTCACATCATACCCTAACTTTGTCACCAGGAATGGGTTTAAGTAGGAATAGAGGAAGAGCAGATGGATATATGGAGCTATTATGTTACAATGCATTGCATATGCTCAAGCTGATCTTTGATTTATGGAGCTTCAATTGTGCCGTTTTGGAATATGTGCACTTTTATTACAATTTATTTCTTTGTCTTTTTTGTTTTTTTTGTAGGATCGGCCGACGTCTTGTGCTGCTGTTTTCTGTAATCTTCAATCTGATTTTTGGATTTTCCGTGGCACTTTCAGTTAACGTCACAATGTTCAGCACTCTCAGGTTTTTTGAAGGCTTCTGTCTTGCCGGGATATTCCTTTGTCTATATGCACTGAGTGAGTATATCCCTCTGTCATGCACAGACGTGTGCAACATTTTTAGTACACTACTGTTAAAGTAAAAAGAAAAAACAAAACTATAATGGTCTCTGAAATAACTTGAAACTGTCAAAAGAAAGTTTTCAATTTATATTTACAATGAGAAATTGATGTTGAATTGTACGATCGTAAAAAAGTTAGAAAAAACCCTAATGCAAATGGCCTGGTCAAAAGTGATAGCACCCCTGGAAAAGATTGTAAATAATTTGAGCATAGAGGCATATTAAACCAAGGTGTGTCCTGTAATTACCATCACAGGTGTCTACAAAGATGAAAATTGTCTATTCTAAGTAGTGAAAAGTAGTTATTGTGCTGTTTGATATCATGTGTTCCACACTTAAAATGGACAAAAGAAACGTAAGGAGAGCGTTGTCTCAGGAGATTAGAAAGGACGTTATAGACAAACAAACACGATAAAGATAAAGGCTATAAAACCATCTCCAAACGTCTGCATCTGTATTTGCAGTTTTTTCTATATCCATGTATAGCAATTCCTCTCCCGTGACAAATCCCTAATTCTACACACATTCCAACGTGTATGTTCTCCCAAACCATGTCTTTACACCACAGATGAGTTTAATGTCTGCTTGTGTTTCTAGTAAGATTATCATTATTATGTAGAGCATGAATTTAGCCTTATGAGTTTGTGCATTTCTTTCCAGGTAATATCTGAAATCTGTTCTGCCAGTTTAATAATATTTTCAATTGCATACATCTATTTCAATGGCCTGGAGACCTTTTATGGAAGCGTTTGTGGTGTTCTTGCAATTACTGTCGTTGGGTTCTAATAGAAAATGAAATGTAAATGGCTCATGGTGGTGGAGCACTCGTCATGGCCAATTAGTTCAGAAATTGCTGGTATCTGCTATGAGATTTCCATTTGGGAATGCCGTATGAATTATGGCAGCAGGGGGACGTGAGCGTGTGGAAGCAGGGCGTCATGTAGGCCTTTGTGATTCATGGGAGAGAGGCTACAAGATATATAAATACTAGGGAACGAGAAGCAGATGGAGGGTGAGTCACATCATTCACACCCGTAAGGGTAGCCATAGTTTAATGTACATTACGTCACATTTTGGGTACATGCAAACTACCAAGAGGCTCAAAAACTGTTGGGGTGTGTGCACACGTTGCGGACTCTGCTGCTGGAATTGTCCCTGCGGATCTGCAGCAGTTTCTGCTGTAGTCTACAGTACCATTTAAGCAATGTAAAATGAAAACCGCAGTGCCCACGGTGCAGAATTTTCCGCGCGTATTTGCTGCTGTTTTAAATCCGCAGCATGTCACTTCTTTGTGCGGATTCCGCAGCGGTTTGGCACCTGCTCCATGACAGGTGTCAAACCGCAGGGGAAAACCGCAGGAAATCCACAGGTCTTTTGACCTGCGGATTTGGGTGTGTGCACACGTTGCAGATTCTGCTGTGGAATTTTCCACGCAGAGTTTTCTAAATCTGCAGGTAAAATGACCTGCGTTATACCTGCAGATTTAGTGCAGTTTTAGTGCGGATTTCCCCTGCAGTTTTACACCTGCGGATTTCTAAAATGGAGCAGATGTGCAGCAGAACTTAAATCCGCACCAAATCTGCGCGGAAAAATATACAGCATATGCACAGCGTTTTTTGTTTTACATAGCCCTAAATGGTAATGTACATCACTTGCAGTTCTGCTGCAGTTCTGCAGGGCCAAATCTGCTGCAGAACTGCAGAAGAATCCGCACCGTGTGCACATACCCTTAAGGGTGTGTGCACACGCTGCGGAATGTTCTGCGGATTTGTCCACGTGGATTTAGTAAAATCCGCAGGTCAGAAGACCTGCGGTTTATCTGCGGATTACCCTGCAGTTTTGCCCTGCGGTTTATCATCTCTACAACGGAGCAGATGGCAAATCGCAGCGGAATCCGCAGAAAGAATTGACATGTCATTTCTTTCTGTGGATTGAAAACCGCGCGGAAAAATCAGCACCGTCTGCACAGCGGTTTTCGTTTTCCATAGGTTATAATGCTACTGTACACCGCAGCAAAAACTGCTGCGAATCCGCAGCAGAATCGGCAGTGTGTGCACACACCCTTAGACAAATCCGCGTGGAAAATTCCACAGCAGAATCCACAACGTGTGCACACACCCTTAGGCTGGTTTCACACTAGCGTTTTTTTAGCACTGTGCTTTGTGCGCGTCCATGCGTCATGGGGGTGCATGGTCTTGCGTGTGCACGCGTTCGTATGCGTTTTCGTGCGCATGCATTTTTTTGTAGTGTGCGCCTTGGCGCGCCGGATGCAACCTGTTGCATTTTTGGTCCGTCCGACTTGTCTTTAAAAAACGCATGCTCACGCTTGCGCACGGAATGCGCAAAAAAAAAAATCACATTACAGTCTATGGGAACGCAGGCGTGCGCATGGACATGCGCATGCCTGCGTTTAACATCGCATGCGTTTTAATAGTTAACATGGCTAGAAACTTGTTAAAACGCATACGCCTAAAAAAGCGAACGCATACAAAAGGCATGATGCGTTTTTTACATGCGATTCTATTGCGCACGAAGCGCAGAGCTAAAAAACGCTAGTGTGAAACTAGCCTAAGAACAACTTTTTTTTTTTCTGTTGTCCTACTTTTAGCATGTTGTATAATGAAGACAGTGTAGAATATGCTTTAATAATAATAATAATAATTTTTATTTTTATAGCGCCGACATATTCCGCAGCACTTTACATTTCAGAGGGGATTTGTACAGACAATAGACATTACAGCATAACAATAATCACATACAGTAGATTATAACAAATACCAAGAGGAGTGAGGGCCCTGCTCGCAAGCTTACAGTCTATGAGGAAAGAGGTAGACACGAAAGGTGGGTGGTAACAGTTGCCCTGATTGTATGGACCAGCCATAATGTTAAGTGTGTAACAGTACAGACACAGAGGGCTAATGGATGCATAAAGCATGTGGGAACATGATGCTGGGAACCTGGTTATGGTAAAACTTTTGGCTCTGCCACACAGGGATAGGTTAGGTTAATGTGTTGAGGCGATAGGCCAGTCTGAATAAATGCGTTTTCAGGACACGCTTAAAATTGTGGGGATTGGGGACTAATCGTATTGACCTGGGAAGTGCATTCCAAAGAATTGACGCGGCACGTGTAAAGTCTTGGAGACGGGAGTGGGAGGTTCTGACTATTGAGGATACTAACCTCAGGTCATCAGCAGAACGGAGGGCGCGGGTAGGGTGGTATACTGAAACAAGGGAGGAGATGTAGGGTGGTGCTGAGCCATGGAGGGCTTTGTGGGTGAGGGTAATAAGTTTATACTGAATTCTGGAGTGGATGGGTAGCCAGTGTAATGACTGGCACAAGGTAGAGGCATCGGTGTAACGATTGGTGAGGAATATGATCCTGGCTGCAGCATTCAAGACAGATTGGAGAGGGGAGGGTTTGGTAAGAGGGAGACCGATTAGAAGAGAGTTACAATAGTCGAGACGAGAATGAATAAGAGAAACAGTAAGAGTTTTTGCAGAGTCAAAAGTAAGAAAAGGTCGAATTCTAGAAATGTTTTTGAGGTGCAGATGACAAGAGCGAGCCAGTGATCGAATGTGGGGGGCAAAGGAAAGCTCGGAATCAAGTATGACCCCAAGACAGCGGGCATGTTGCTGGGGAGTAATAGTGGAACCACACACGGAAATGGCAATGTCGGGTGTAGGTACATTAGTAGCGGGAGGAAACACAAGGAGTTCAGTCTTTGACAGGTTCAGTTTCAGATATAGTGAGGACATGATATTAGACACAGCGTTTAGACAATCGCCAGTGTTTTCTAGAAAGGCTGTTGTGATGTCAGGAGAAGAAGCGTATAATTGGGTGTCATCAGCATAGAGATGGTACTGGAAACCAAATCTACTGATTGTTTGACCAATAGGGGCAGTGTACAAGGAGAAGAGGAGGGGGCCTAGAACCGATCCTTGAGGAACCCCAACAGTAAGGGGAAGGTGAGAGGAGGAGGAACCGGCAAAAGAAACAGTAAAGGAGCGGTCGGAGAGATAGGAGGAGAACCAGGAGAGAACGGTGTCCTTGAGGCCAATGGAATGGAGCATAGTGAGGAGGAGCTGATGATCCACAGTGTCGAATGCTGCAGAGAGATCCAAGAGAATTAGCATGGAGTAATGACCATTTGATTTAGCTGTTAGCAGATCATTAGAGACTTTAGTGAGGGCAGTTTCAGTGGAGTGTAAAGAGCGGAAACCGGATTGGAGAGGGTCGAGAACAGAGTTTTCTGAGAGATAGCGGATAAGACGGGAGTGGACCAGGCGTTCCAGGAGTTTAGAGATGAAGGGAAGATTAGAGACAGGTCTATAGTTAGCGGCACAGTTTTGGTCGAGGGATGGTTTTTTAAGTAGTGGATGTATGATGGCATGCTTAAATGAGGAGGGAAAAATACCAGAAGAGAGAGAGAGGTTAAATATTTTAGTTAGGTGAGGGGTGACAGCAGGGGAAAGGGACTGGAGGAGATGTGACGGAAATGGGTCACTGGTGCAAGTAGTTGGGCGAGAAGATGCAAGAAGCCTGCTTACTTCTTCTTCTGTGACTGGTTCAAAATCAGAGAGTGAGTTAGATGCAGTGGGGGAGGGAGGACAGTGCATGGTATGAGGGGATTTGGAGATAATTTCCTGTCGGATCTGGTCAATTTTTTCTTTGAAGTAATTGGCCAGATCGTCAGCTCGGAGCTCCGTGGTTGGGGCCTGTACTCTTGGATTGAGTAGAGAATGAAAAGTGTCAAAGAGACGTTTCGGGTTATTGGACAGTGAGATGATGAGGGTGTTGAAATAGGTTTGTTTGGAGAGGTGAAGGGCAGTGTTGTATGTTCTAAGCATAAACTTAAAATGGATGAAATCTTCGTGTAGATTGGATTTTCTCCACAGACGTTCGGCGCACCTGGAGCACCGCTGCAGGAAACGTGTTTGCACCGTGTGCCAGGGTTGTCGCCGTCTGCATTGTGGTGTTCTATTTATAGGGGGTGCAAATTCATCCAGGGCACTTTGAAGTGTTTCATTGTAATGCTTCAATGCAGAATCAGGACATGAGAGGGAGGAGATAGGGGCCAATGAAGACTGCAAGTTCTTCAGAAGTTTCTGGGTGTTAATGGCCTGTATGTTTCTATAAGTCTGGACAGTGGGGGTGACCTGAGCAGCCTGGCAGTTCTTTATAGAGAATGAAAGAAGATTGTGGTCAGAGAGCGGGAGAGGGGAGTTTGCAAAATCATCCACTGCACAAAGCCGAGAGAAGACCAAGTCGAGGGAGTTTCCGTCTTCATGCGTTGGAGAATTAGTAAGCTGCGAAAGGCCAAATGAGGAGGTTAGAGATAAAAGGTGAGTAGCAGATGGGGAGAGGGGAAGAGCAATGGGGATGTTGAAATCTCCCATGATGAGGGTAGGGATGTCACAGGAGAGAAAATGTGGAAGCCAAGTGGCAAAATGATCCAGGAACTGATGGGAGGGGCCGGGAGGACGATACACCACCGCCACTCGCATGGAGAAGGGGGTGTAGAGTCTGACGGCATGGACCTCAAAAGAAGGGAAGACAAGTGAGGGTACTTGAGGGATAACCTGAAAGGTACATTTTGGTGATAGGAGCAGACCAACGCCTCCACCAGCTCTATTGTCTGATCTTGGGGTATGAGAGAAGTGTAGCCCCCCGTATGAAAGAGCAGCAGCAGCGGTAGTGTCTGACTGCTGGATCCAGGTTTCAGTAAGAGCCAGGAGGTTAAGAGAATTAGAAAGGAAGAAGTCATGAATGAAGGAGAGTTTGTTACACACTGAGCGAGAATTCCAAAGTGCACAATTAAGAGAGACAGATGGCATGCAGGGAATATTAATAAGATTAGAGGGGTTTCAGAGTGTAGCAGTGGGGGGGTTTGACTTTCTATAACATGGAGGACCAGGGTTGGGAGCAATGTCTCCTGCAACTAGGAGAAGGAGGATAGAAAAAGTGAGCAGATGGTTAAGTGATTTGTGAGAGCGTCTCTGGTGTTGAATGGTGGGACTGGCTGGATCTGTGCAATTTAACAATGTGAAAAGAGCATGAGTGCTATACATAGGAGAGGAAAGAAGCGAGGGGCCAATATGGATGGAGTGTGGAGAGTTAATGCCAGGGCGGTGGATGTGTGTGAATGCAGCGGCCAGGATAAAAATTACACAAATGCATATGGTATATATTTGTTGTACTCCAAATGTACAGAGAGTAGATGTATATAAATGTCTTACCTGTCTCCTGCCCAACTGCCATGTTATAACTGCCAGAAGTACTTTGATACATGTACTTAGATTACATGTGCATAAATGCCACCCCTGCATAAATGCTCCCCCTAGCTAGGTCTGAATATATAGGAGGTTAAGGCTAAGTTTTTTTTTTTGTTTTTTTTTTTTTGTGTCTCTCTCTGCTCGTTAATCAATCACACTAAATTGAGACACCAGGACCCAATAAAATGTTGTGGTCAAATAAACACATGTCCAGCACTACATGGATCATAAAGCACTTTGAAAAGTTTCTTGACCTCACAACATAAGGGGACAAGCAGATTAAGTTGAAAAAAACTATATACCAGATATAAGCTTGCAGAGTTGAAAACACATAGATAGCATTCAGGATTAACTGCTTGCTGACATTGAATGGAGACACAGGAGTGGATTCAGAGCAGAGATTGGAAAAGCTGGTTACCAGATATAAGCTTGCAGAGTTGAAAACACATAGATAGCATTCAGGATTAACTGCTTGCTGACATTGAATGGAGACACAGGAGTGGATTCAGAGCAGAGATTGGAAAAGCTGGTTACCAGATATAAGCTTGCAGAGTTGAAAACACATAGATAGCATTCAGGATTAACTGCTTGCTGACATTGAATGGAGACACAGGAGTGGATTCAGAGCAGAGATTGTGTCTCCTATATTAGCCGTTTAGAAATAATGGCTTTAGTAATTATGTATATATATATTTTTTTCAAAATATAGAGAGAAACTGCTGAATTTTACTTAAAATCTGAATTTTTTTTTTTTTTAAATTTGGGAGATGTTACATGTATAGAAGAAATCATGCCTGGGAACACCACACATTTCCTGAAACGTAGGAAAAGTGTATTACAGGGAATCTGTCACCTATTTTTTCGACTATCAGCTGCCGGCACCGCCATCAGAGGCTTATCTACAGCATTCTGTAATGCTGTAGATAAGCCCCCCCCCCTGCTCACTGCAGTATTCTGCTCTGCCCTCAACAGGGCAGAGCAGTGCGCCCGCGCAGGAGCCACGACAGGCAGCAAAGAAGAGGACGTCACCGTTAGAAGATGGGAGGCGCCGGACCGCGACACCCATCGGATCAAGACCGGAGCGCCCCTTCCCCGGTGACTATAATCTAACTCCTTTTTCTTTCAGGTTACATCAGGGGCTTATCTACAGCATTACAGAATGCTGTAGATAAGCCCCTGATATCGGTTCTGGCAGCTGATACTCAAAAAATGGGGTGACAGATTCCCTTTAAGCCAACACTGCTTGTCGCACGATGGCTCAAAGTCCTACCAGATGGACAAACACCAAGGACAAGGGGTTCTGCGGTCCTTCCCCTGGATGAATGGGGAGAGGGTGCGCATGCCTGACCACTGCTCTTTTTACACAGAGGACTTGATCACCCCCACTTTTCGTAATTTTTGATCACTCCCTCTTTCGTAATCTGTTGGGCTCCTAGTGATCAGAACTATATCACCGGACCTGGAAATGCTGATTAATGTATTTAGTGGAAAACGCTCTTGCGCCGAGATGTCGGAGTCCGTGTCATGGAAATTGAGGAGTCGGAGGTTTGGCTTACCGACTCTACAGCCCTGCTAGATGTACATATATATAGTTTATACCACAGATCTTAAAGCATGGAATGTCCAAGGCTTCAGTATTTTAGAACTTTTAGTACATATGAATAAATCAGAATTTTCTCTAGGCTTTAAATACTTTCTAACCTACTTGATTTTCTCTCTGAAGATTTGCCTAAATGGTATTTTTGAGTCGCCATTTGTGCAGTGTTAAGCACCAGATTTCCTTAGCTTCCTTTTTGTCGTCAGCCTAATTGCCAGTTGATTTCTTTTTTCCCCCCAAAGTCCACGTGTCCCAGGTAGGCTGCTGCGGAAGTGACATTAGTGTGTTTGCACACAGAGCGTTGGCATTACCATTAACAAGCATAGCTGCATTATCCCGGAGTACAGCCAGTGCCACGGCTTCCTCAGCTGCTTCATTACTGTTTTTCATTTAATGATTCAGGATCTCAACCTTGACGGAAAAAAAGAGCATAATATAATGGTTTAGTTTAAGGAAAGTGTGACCGGAATCATTGAACCTTTTATAAGGAAAAATTATGCATGTGCAGCAAAATTATAAAGACACTAAACACTTGTAGCTGCTAACCCCTTCCCAACCTGGCCAATTAACATTTTTTTTTTTTTTCCTTTTTATTCTTTCCTCTAACCTTTTTATGTTTCTGTTCATATAGATTTTATTTGTGGTTGTCCTAAAGGAGCAGGGTACTTCTATCGTCTGTGTGAAATTTAACAAAAAAAACAACAAAAAAAGAAACAGCTTTTCTTTTCTATTTTTTTTTTTTTTGTTTGGTAAAAAAATTCTGCTTACTTTTTGTGGTAAAACTGACTTGCCAATATAATGTCCCTCATGAGTACCATTATGGTGATGCTATATTTTTCCTGTTTTGTTTTTTTTTATTTTAGTCGTGAAAAACCGTGTGATGGCTTATTTTTGGTAGAGTGAGAGCACATTTTTATTGGCATCTTGAAATAAACATGACATTTTAATTGCTTCTTACATAATTTTTGGTGGTTTTATGGCAGTTAAAAAATCTGCAGTTTTGGGGTTTTTACTTTTTTTCTGTTTTATGGTGGTTACTGGTTACCTATCAGGTGAATTATTTGTAGATTTTGATCAAGAGATATAATATATATATATATATATATATATATATATATATATATATATATATATATATATATATATATATATAATATATTTTTTTTTTTTTGTGTTCATTTGTCCTCTTAGGGGTTCAGAATTTGTGATCGCCTGATCGTTTGTACTACCTCAGTATTGCTGCTCATAATAAGAATCATGGTCTCCTTTGAAGCTGGATTTCAAGGGCGCTCCCTAATGACAGATGTGGAGGTCTTGAACAGATCCCCCTCCCGCCGCCTGTCATAGCAACCGATCTGCACCCTGCAATTATGTGACGGGAGCACCGATGGGTAAACAATGTCCCCGTGAATGTAGAATGACGTGTCTCCATGTTGGAGAGCTGTTACTGTCGCTGTCAGTTTGACAGTGGCATTTAGCAGGTTAATAGGGTGAAGCTTCAGTCCACCCTTCGATGCAGGAGGCAGGTCCTGACTGTAACACAGCCATTGCCTGGCACCAGGTACGGAGCAAGCTCACACCATGAGCCAGCTCCTTACACCTGCCTTCCACCTTTCACCAAATGTTTCATGTTGAACTGGACACAGTATTTTTCATTGGCTGCCGAATAGTTTTTTTCCTTTTTTTTGCCCCTCCTTTGCAGATATGTTAACTCTTTAAGTGCCAAACTCTTTGATTTGATTGCGAAGTCCAAGTATGTGTTACCAGATAGTCTTCACTGCGGTGTGCACTTCTTCCTCCTGTATGTGTTACCCAGTCATAAACAGATTGCAACACAGCAGAAAAAGACCCCACCATAACTTACATTTCTTAGTATGCATGATGTAATGATACAGATCTAATCTCCTGGTCTAACCTCCTGCATGATTAGAAAATGTTGAGCGATTAGAGCACAGATGGCAGGCACAGCTAGGTTTAGCTGCGTCATAATACATACCTTTCTATAGTCTCTTCTCTCAGCTCTGTTGGGTCTGCTGTATTGCTCTTCCCCCACACTGCCTATCCAGAGGTGAGTTGGTATCACACTTATGACTGTTGTGCTTAGAAGATGCTTCGAAAGTTTAATGACAAATTTTGGAACTGCGTCTGAAAATCTTCATTAATTTCTGGCCTGAATTTTTTTTTTTTAAACCTATTGATTTGGAATATTGAAAACTACAGCTGAATTGTTCCATACAATAAGTCATTTTGTATGTTGTATATTTGTGAGCTGTAAATGTTGTGTATGTATAGTAAAAATAGCCCTGTTAAATTAATGCTCCCTTGTGCTAACATTTCCACTGGTTCTCATAGGGGCTGCAGTTTATGAACTTTTCAGATTTAGAATGTTCCTTTATTCTTTCATTGGAGGGAGGAATTTTGTGTCACTCTCCGGTAATCTAAGGGGGTAACATTTCTCCTTGTGGAGCCTGACAAGCCAGGCCTGGCATGTCAGAGTGAGGAGACTTAAGGTACTGTCACACTTAGCGATGTACCAGCGATCCCGACCAGCGATATGACCTGGTCAGGATCGCTGGTACATCGCTAAGTGGTCGCTAGTGAGCTGCCACACAGGCAGATCTCACCAGCGACATCGCAGGGGTCGGGGGTCGCTACTTACCAGTCACACCAGGCGATCCTGCGTCCTCCCGCCCGACTCCACGCGTCGCTCGTCCTCACAGCAGGAAGCGCCACAGGAAGCTGACGACGAGAAACAGTCCTGAACGTTCTCGCGCGATCAGCGATAACCAGCGGGGGAGCGGTCGTAGGTAAGTATCAGACACAGCGATATCGCTAGCAATATCGCTATAACGTCACTAGTTACAGCGATATTGCTAGCGATATCTCTTAGTGTGACATGCCCTTTATACACCATGAATAATCCTCTGGGAAATTAAATATGCATATTGCCTCTACAGAGAGGAAAGCTAGAACCCTAGCGCCATCTATTAGAAGTAGCAATCCTAAAAGTCAATATCGATCCTTTTAACGAGCCTTGCCATATGACTTGGGATAAAAGCCTTGTAATGTGGCATGTCAATTTAGCGTAGCGAATGCAGACAGAAGGCACCCTAAAGAAAGTAAAGATCCTCCGCTGGGTTGAAAGAATAAGTGAGGTATGTCATTATCTGGAGAATGAAACTGTGTTATCCTGGAATATTCATGCTACGGAACAGGAACAGTGAAGGACCTAGTGACCTGCATCTAGAAGAAGCTTCTGTCCTATTTGGGACCAGGTTATTTCATCAAAATCCATTTTATCTGGATGAAATATTCTTGTGTATGAATTTGCACACTCCTTAATTCTTTTGCTAAGGCTTTGTTGTGACTACTGAAGTATATTTCTGTACATGATGGTAGTGTCTGAATGAGAGCATTTTTATTAAGTATGATGGAAATGTTTTATCTGATTCACATGCAAAACGCCTAACTACAGAACCCACACAAAGCTGCGTACAAGCATATCCCTACATCTAAAGCCTACTTACAAACTCCGATTGAAAAGTTGCAAGGAAGTTTTATTTTTCTCCATTGTTGGGGCCATATGGTCTTCAAATAGGTTGTCCACCTAAATAAAATGGTTTAGATGCGTTTATCATATACTTGGATAAAAATAATTAACAAAGGTGTACCATTCTCCAAATATGAATGTTGGTCCCGGGAGCTCCGCTTCAGACTGGTCTTCACAGGAGCCGGAACGGTTGGGGCTTGTACCCCTGTAATATCTATGGATCATGACACTTTTTTGATAATATAAGTATGTTATTACATTTCATGTATTAAAGGAGATTTCAGTGATTTTCATTATATAGGGTTGGGGAGGTTAAAAATGCCAAAATGAACTATACTGAGATGTCTCTAGCCTTTGAGTTTCTGCAGTGGTGACATGAAGACTACAGTGTATGTAACGGCTTCAGCCAATCTTAAGATTTGGTAGTCACACTGATGTAGACGGGAAGAGACCGCTAAGGCCAGTGATTGGCTGCAGTGGTTACATAAGCAGTAGGTGTGACGTCACTGCTGCAGCCCGTCAACAAAGTTCTAAGAATCACCAGAATGGTATTGTTAATCAGCAATAAGTGAGCAGAGCAAATGTTATTTATTTGCCCCAAAACATCTCTATAGATAAAAATGAATGTGTGTGTGTATCACCAACCAATCACGAAGCAACTTTCATTTCATTTCAAGATGATGAGCGGTGATTGGTTGCTATGAGCAACAGTTTTCCCACTTGACAACACCTCAGCAGACACTGACATGGTGAGAGAAATCTAGCATCCCTGGGAACATAAGCTCCCAGCCACTGTCTGCCCCCCAGAAAGGAGCACAGAGCACATGACAGATATGAATCCCACCTCCTCCCGTGCCCATATACACATCACACATCCTCCATCCAATAGGCACATCTTCCCTCTTAAAGGGAGAATTGGTATGGAAGTCAGGGCAAATCCATCCTTCGCTTTGGTAGTGACCCCAGGCCTCTCTTAAAGGGATCTCCGGTATGGAAGTCAGGGCAAATCCCTCAGTGCTCTGATTCTGACCCTGGGCCTCTCTTAAAGGGATCCCCAGTATGGAAGTTAGGGCAGTTCCACTCAACGTTCTGGTTCTGACCCCAAGCTCTCTTAAAGGGATCTCCTGTACGGAAGTTAGGGCAAATCCCTCAGCGCTCTGATTCTCTCCCCAGGGTTCTATTAAAGGGATCATTGGTATGGAAGTCAGGGCAAATCCACTCAGCGCTCTGGTTCTGATCCCAGGCCCCTCTTAAAGGGATCTCCGGTACGGAAGTGAGGGAAAATCCACTCTGCGCTTTGGTACAGACCCCAGGCCTCTCTTAAAGGGATCTCTGGTATGGAAGATAGGGAAAATCCCTCAGCGCTCTGATTCTCACCCCAGGCTTCTATTAAAGGGATCCCTGGTATTAGGGTTAGTAGTCCGGCGGCTGTGATGGGATGATGTGGGATATTAGGGGTAGTAGTCCGGTGGTTTTGACGGGATGATGTGGGATATTAGTAGTTCGGTGGCTCTGGCTGATGGGACGATGTGGGATATTAGGGGTAGTAGTCCGGTGGCTTTGGCTGACAGGATGATGTGGGATATTAGGGGTAGCAGTCCAGCGGCTGTGACGGGATGATGTGGGATATTAGGGGGAGTAGTCCAGTGGTTTTGACGGGATGATGTGGGATATTAGTAGTTTGGTGGCTCTGGCTGATGGGATGATGTGGGATATTAGGGGTAGTAGTCTGGTGGCTCTGGCTGACAGGATGATGTGGGATATTAGGGGTAGTAGTCCAGCGGCTGTGACGGGATGATGTGGGATATTAGGGGGAGTAGTCCGGCGGCTGTGACGGGATGATGTGGGATATTAGGGGTAGAAGTCCGGTGGCTCTGGCTGACGGGATGAGGTGGAATATTATAGTGAATGTGGCGTGGGCGAATATATATATATATATATATATATATATATATATATATATATATATATATATATATAAATCAAAAAAAGGGCAGCACTACCAAAATTAAATAGTTGGTGCAAAACCTATTCAGCAGTGTCCAAACAGCCAAATTAACAAAAGTAAAAAAATAGGCAGCACTCAAATTAAATGCCGGGCTCTTCAGCTATTATATAATAAAGTAATTGTATAATGGAAAACCTCTTTAATATTTTGAACACTTCCAAAGATAGTTGAGTTTTTTTTTATGTAGACAATAACAGGAAGATGAGTAAAAGAATAGTAAACTAATCTACCGTTGCTTTTTTTTTTTTTTTTTTTATCTGATTTTGCACTTTTTAAGGCTTTGTCCACATCACATTAGACCCTTCTATAGTAGGCGTAAGTCAGGAACAATTCCTGATATAGTCTCACAATTGAAGGCTCCTAGGTATACAATCAACATACCAGAGTGTTATGCATGATGTTAATTGACTTTTTTATTTTCTATGCCATAAAGATTTTTATTTTTTTAATTCTTTTGACCAGAGAAGATTTATCCTCTGGTCTTTATTTTTAAGTACCAGTTTTCAGAGTAACATTGCAAAAGCTTTGATTTCGACACGCTCTCATTCATGTGAGTCTCAGGACTTCTGCAGTCATACATTGAAATAACCTTTTGGGTTACTTATTAAGCCAATTTCTTGTAGTTTTAATCTAATTGCTCGTCCAGTACATGTTTTCTGTAGTAATTAATAGGCAATTATACAACCAGGCTTCTGAGACCTCTGTGTGAATGTAACCTATTACCTCGTAGAGACTAAACACTTGTGATCGCTTTATATCTCGCAGCTTTCACCAGCTCCAAAAGCTTTCTGTTAAAATCTACTTAACCTCCATCTATGTGTTAAAATGTGGATCCCACACTGACCGCTGGAGCTGATGCGTCGTAGGAAACTTTATTTCTTTTGTTTTTGCACATTTTCGGTGGACAGGGTATCGGCATGTATGGGCCGATGCCTCACTTTCCATGTGCTCCAGAGATCATCTGAGCTCATGTGTCCATTAGTTTGAGCAATTAGTCAGGGTCTCAGTACTTGAAAATGTGGCTATAACGTATCCTAACGTTTCTAAAAGTTGAATTAACTTTTATCATTCTAGAAGATCAGAGAAGTGGAACTCTGACTGCAACAAAAATATATATAAAGACTTGAGATGAGCATTACAATTCTCAATGCCCTGCCTGGTCCGGCGTCCACACCAGGATGCCACGGAGGACTGGACGCCAGACCACGACAGCGTGAATTTGAAATGCTCCTCTCCGGTAGAGAACATTTATCAGCACTAGAATTTGGACCTTTTAGATGGTGATCAATGGTTGACACTTTAAAGAATTTGTCCATGACGGAGAATGTCCTACACCTGGCACTCACCCACTGATTCGCTGGTATTCTTATCTTATGGCCTCTAGAAATACATAATCTGTGAAGCTAGAACATCAAAGCTTTGTAGAGTGTGCATTGGTCGTTCTTGGTTACTGCAGTTCAGCTGTCATTCACTTCTTTAGGAACCATTCTAAAGTATCTGAGATAGGCCACTAGAGACTATACTGAGCTGTGGTGCTCTGCCTCCGTAGATTTAATGGTTAAATCTACTGGTTGCTGAACCTGGTAATGTCTGACTGGTGGAGATGCTGGGTGTTAGACCACCATCAACTTGATATTGATGGCCTATTCTAAGGTTAGGGTATCAATATCAGAATCCTGGATAATCTCTTTAAAGAAGTTGTCCACTACTTTTTGATTGGTGTCCTATCTTTAGGGTAGGTCATCGTTGTCTGATTGCCCAGGGTCCGTCACCCCAGCCGATCAACTTCTATCGGTGGCTACTTGCTTACAGAGCTGGCTGTCTTTCGATAGGCTTGGTACTATATGTTACAGAACCCCCCCAGCACCCCGAATAGGAGATGCATGTATGATAGGTGCAATGTGAGATGCATACCCCTAATGCAGCAACCGACCGGCTGCGACCCCTGGGCAGAGGTAAACGAGATATCCCACTTCTGACCTCCCCCCACCTTTGTAAATCCCACGGTAAATGATCGGGGGTCGCCGGCCACCTGCAACTATTGTAATGTACGTCTGGCTTCTTAATTGGAGCCTGTTATCTACTGGCCCGACACATATTGATTGTCCTGTCCTCTGTGTGTGTGTGTGTGTGTGTGTGTGTGTATATGTGTAATATATATATATATATATATATATATATATATATATATATATATATATATATATATATATATATATATATATATATAAATATAATATTCATTCTGAGACCAGTGAGTAAAATGTTGTCACACTGTAAATACGTGGAGAAGCAGTGATCTTTTATATGTTCCCATGTTAGAAAGCCTTTTGAGCCAGCGTCCTTCATCCAGAAGTGAGGAAAAGCAGAGTGGACCTCCTGAAACACGGGGTGGTAATATAAGAGGTATTACAGCACAGAAGACCCCGTTACACTATACATCCGCCTACTATTCAAATCAGTGGGAGGGCGGATGTGTAGCACCTGCTGTGGCCACTACCAGAAGACTGAGCAGCTCCTCAAATGAGTACCGTACTTCCAGTCCAGCTCCGCAAGTGAGTACTTCCAGTCGGCGGCTGCAGCCGCTAACACCAATAACAGCTGATCGGCGGGGGTGTCTGATGTCGGACCCTGGCTGATCGGACATTGACCCATTTTGAGGCTTGGTCCTCAATTAAAAAGTAGTGGGCAACCTCTTCAGTTTTCTGCTTTGTGCACAGGATGACTTCCAGGATATGAAATATGCATTCCTTTATGCACCAATAACAAGATTACTGCTCTTTGGTACATTACTCATCGATCGATTTTAAGTTTTTGTTATTGCGTGAAATATTGCGTGTTTTACTTTTGTGACTTTTTGCTAATGGTGACACTATAGAGAATTGTTTGGAAGAGAGGAGTTACATTTCTGTTTGACGCTTGTTTTGCTTTTTCGTTGTTTGATGTCAGCTATTTGGGAGTCCTGCCCGCACATGTTCAGAGGTTAATCTGGAGACTGAAGATGAGCTCTTTGAAAACTCGTCTTTACTCATTTTTGGCTTATGAGAGAAAAACTGAAAGCAAACCAGCAAACAAAACCATTTAGGCTTGGTGTGTTACATTATTTATTTTTTTTAAATGTAACTGATTTCTCTGGATCTTGAAAGTGGAGGATTCCGTTCAGAGGCAAATTCAGTGTGGGTCCTGTTTATATTAAGATCTTGTACTTCTGTTTCCTAATGTCTTTATCATGCTTCGAAACTTTAAAGGAAATCCATAATCAGGTTTTCTTTCTGTGTAATCTGAGCTCAGCATGATGTAGGGGCTGAGACCCTGATTCCAGTGATGTTACTTTCTGGTCTGCATACTGTCATTTTGATACAATCAGTGTTTTCTCGTCTACAGAACTAGCAGTGCTCAGACTGCTGAGCCCTATACAACCCCACCACTGATTGGCAGCTCTCTGTGTACACTGTATAGTGACAGAGAGCTCCTAATCAGTGCAAGGGGCGGGGTAACACAGAGCAGTTGACTCCTAATCCTGTAGTCATAATCTCCTGTTCATAAAACTAAGATTTTATTGAAACCGCAACACTGCCTAGTAAGTAATACATCAGTGCAGTCAGGCTCTCTGCCCCTATGTCTTCCTGCTCTCAGATTACATACAACTCTACATAAAACCGGTTTATAGATTCTTTTTTGGACTATCTCATAGGGTAAAGTTCCAGTGGAAAAATTAATGCCGTGTTTTTGTCACTGAGCGCATGAAGCTTCATTTACACTGATAGATTATTGTGAAAGGGCATTGTTAACAATCTATTGGTGTACACAAGCTGCCAATCTGATGAATGAACAAAACACTCATTCATCAGGTAACATTTTTGTGCAGGGCAAAAAGATCCTTATTCTTGGCGGTGCATCGCCCTGTGTAAACAGGACAACAATGGCGGCCTATGCGAATTGAGCAATCTATTAGAGATTGCATAGTGTGCATCACTAGCACGGTCTGCCTGTGTGACCGGGCCATTATACGACCGCCGGCTGGCGTTTACTGTGCCGCTGGTCAGTCTGTGTCATGAAATCTTAGATTTTTTCAGGATTCCCAGTTGTCTCTTGAAGACCAAACCTGTTTACATGGGAGCCGTTGTGGGGATCAGCTCTAAGGTACGCGCTCGCCAGTTTTTTTGAAGCTGTGAAGTTACCCAATGGAAACCGCTCCTAATTTGGTGAATTTTTGGAGCAGGTTTAAGCATTTTCGAAGTTAATTTTTCTGAAGCATTTTCTCTGCAGCCTTTTTATTGGACAGTACCTAATATGGGCCATATCCCATCCAGAAACAAAAGCTGTAGTGTGAACATTCCCTTACATGCAGGGCTGTGGAGTCGGTAAGCCAAACCTCCGACTCCTTAATTTCCGTGACACCAACTCCACCAAAATGGACTCTGACTCCATGACTCTGACTCCACAGCACCACCAGGGCTGTGGAGTTGGTAAGCCAAACCTCCGACTCCTTAATTTCCATGACTCTCACTCCACCAAAATGGACTCTGACTCCACAGCACCACCAGGGCTGTGGAGTTGGTAAGCCAAACCTCCGACTCCTTAATTTCCATGACTCTGACTCCACCAAAATGGACTCTGACTCCACAGCACCACCAGGGCTGTGGAGTCGGTAAGCCAAACCTCCGACTCCTTAATTTCCGTGACATCAACTCCACCAAAATGGACTCTGACTCCACAGCACCACCAGGGCTGTGGAGTTGGTAAGCCAAACCTCCGACTCCTTAATTTCCATGACTCTGACTCCACCAAAATGGACTCTGACTCCACAGCACCACCAGGGCTGTGGAGTTGGTAAGCCAAACCTCCGACTCCTTAATTTCCATGACTCTGACTCCACCAAAATGGACTCTGACTCCACAGCACCACCAGGGCTGTGGAGTCGGTAAGCCAAACCTCCGACTCCTTAATTTCCGTGACATCAACTCCACCAAAATGGACTCTGACTCCACAGCACCACCAGGGCTGTGGAGTTGGTAAGCCAAACCTCCGACTCCTTAATTTCCATGACTCTGACTCCACCAAAATGGACTCTGACTCCACAGCACCACCAGGGCTGTGGAGTCGGTAAGCCAAACCTCCGACTCCTTAATTTCCGTGACATCAACTCCACCAAAATGGACTCTGACTCCACAGCACCACCAGGGCTGTGGAGTTGGTAAGCCAAACCTCCGACTCCTTAATTTCCATGACTCTGACTCCACCAAAATGGACTCTGACTCCACAGCACCACCAGGGCTGTGGAGTTGGTAAGCCAAACCTCCGACTCCTTAATTTCCATGACTCTGACTCCACCAAAATGGACTCTGACTCCACAGCACCACCAGGGCTGTGGAGTTGGTAAGCCAAACCTCCGACTCCTTAATTTCCATGACTCTGACTTCACCAAAATGGACTCTGACTCCACAGCACCACCAGGGCTGTGGAGTCGGTAAGCCAAACCTCCGACTCCTTAATTTCCGTGACATCAACTCCACCAAAATGGACTCTGACTCCACAGCACCACCAGGGCTGTGGAGTTGGTAAGCCAAACCTCCGACTCCTTAATTTCCATGACTCTGACTCCACCAAAATGGACTCCGACTCCACAGCCCTGCTTACATGGAGGCCACAAGTAAATATCCATCCCAGTTAAGCATGGCTGCTTCTGCGCCAGCCGGAGACTCTTCTCGCTCTCTTCTGGCACAGAGTCCCGATGGCATCTTGTTCATTTCTAAACTAGAGTGAGATTCATTGTGGCGAGATGGAGAAGTGAAGGAACCTTTTCCATTTATTCATCTCTTGCACTCGCAGCCCAATTGTAAGATACCTAGTGAGCGGAGTCTGAGCTTTCTTCTTAGGTTATGCTGGAAGGGATGGCTCCTCTTGCTCCTATGAAATAGCCTGAGATGGCGATTTCCCTGCATTCTGCTACTTTAATGGAAAGCATTGAGACGCACATCTGCAATGACGGCAGGCTTGCTTTATAGAGTCGGTTGGCTTTAAGCACTTGTGAGCGTGAACCCTGCAGACAACTAATTCCAACGCTAAAAATTATCTACTAAAAGAAATTGGATTTTTTTATTTTAAGGAATGGAGAACATTGTGATAACTGATGCTGGATGGTTTTGATATGTATCTCCTATGTGTAATGTAATAATTAGAATTTGGGGTAATTTTTCTGGAATAGAAGGATTTAGTTTAGTAGTACTTATTCTCTTTAAGATACTAATATATTCATATAACTCTGCATTGTCCCGTTCCTCCATCATTCCTACGTGAAACGTATAAATAAATTGACAACTTGGTGGTCCTGCACAATTTCACCGTGCCCAGCCAATTCTGCTATTGTCAGGGTATGGAGACACCCTTTTCACAAATAATTACACACTGTTTATTAAAAAGCATTCCGGAGGCATAATAGAGGAACCTCATAATATAGAAGAGTGTATAGCTGCTCCAGAATTGTTACTCCACACTGGTGAGAGATTAAAGGGAACCTGTCACCGTGAAAATGCAGCCGGATTTGCAGGCACCATGTTATAGAGCGGGGGACGGAATATATTTATATATAACTCTGCTAGAAACGATTCAGTATAACCTGTGTGTTATTCATTTAAGCCTCTGCTCTTTCTGGGATTGTCGGTCCAGTGGGCGGTGCGATCAGGGATTGACAGCTATGTCTGCATGCACACTGATCGGACCGCCCCTTCACTCCCCATCCACTTTCCGTTTTTTAGTTTTTCTTTTTTTCCCTCCCCTTCATCCCTAAGCCATAACGTTTTTATATTTCTGTCAATAATCCCTATAGTGAGGGCTTGTTTTTTGCCGGACAAGTTGTACTTTTGAATGACACCATTGATTTTCTCATATAGTGCACTGAAAAATGAGGAAAAAATCCAAGTGCAGTGAAATTGCATAAAAATTCCAAGGTAGATCCTCGTTGACGTCTCCTTTCCCGTTTCCTTAGAGCTGGTTCACATGTTGCTGTTTTCTTATGTTTTTTTCTGAAATCTCATGCACATGCTGCCAATTTGTCTTGAAAAATGAACCTTCAGGCCATGTGCCCACGTAGCGTTTTATTCCGGACACTAAAAACCGGACTCCTTCCCAGAAATCGCGCGTTTTTTTCTGCGCGATTTCACCGCGATTATGTTAGCGATTTTGCCGCGATTTTAGTGTGCGATATTCAAGCACTTTCCAAGCGATTTGAAGCATCGCTTGGAAAGTGATTGACAGGTTGGTCACACTCGTCAAACATAGTCTTTGACAAGTGTGACTAACTTTTTACTATTGAGGCCGCCTATGCGGCATCAGTAGTAAAAGATAGAATGTTAAAAAAGAGAAAAAAATAAAAAATCGGGGTATATTTACCTTCCGACGTCCCGCGCTGCCATCCCAGGCCTCAGCGTTCCCAGTAATGCCTTGCAAGACCTGTGATGACGTTGGTCTCGCGTTACTGTAGCGATCTCGCGAGATCGCGTCATCACAGGACCGTGCCGCAAGGCATTACTGGGAACGCTTAGGCCGAGAATGCAGCGCGGGACGTCGGAAGGTAAATATACCCCGATTTTTTTATTTTTTATTCTTTTTTTTACAGGGGTATGGTACCCAGTGCATGGAGGACAGTCTCCTCTCCTCCACACCGTGGGTACCAACCGCAGATGAGACGCTTACTTCGCACATGGTGGGCATAGCCACATGCGGGAAGTAAGCGATTCTCATGCATTCCTATGGGTGCGGAATCGCGGCAATTCTTTGCGATTCCGCACAAAAGAATGAGCATGCTGCGATTTTTTTTCCACGATGCGATTCTGCCGCGGAAAAAAGCGCAGCATTAGCACAGCATGTGCGGAATACCATAGGAATGCATGGGGGCGTTCTGTACACGATTTTTAAACGTTTTCGCAGCGTTTTCACGCCGAAAATCACAGCAAAATCTCTTAAAAATCGCATCGTGGGCACACAGCCTCAAAGTGTGTTTTTTTTTTTTTTTTTTTCTTCAAGTCTGCAACCTGTCAATTCTTCAAGCATAGTTCAGCTATTCAAAAGAAAGGGAAAAAACGCACATACACGTTCTCATTGTGCTCAGCATTCTTACTGCCATTACTCTGGCTTATGCAGCAGAAAATTTTGCTGCAAATACTAAACGCGTGTGCACACCCCTGGTGCTTATTAGAAATGGGACATGTGGTGCTTGATTTCTGATTGGATCGCACACGGACAGCACTGACCCATGCTTTTCAGTAGGGCTGTTAAGATGAGCCAAATTTTTCTTTCAGTCCATAGGAAAAAAATCACAGCATGCACTACGTCTGAGTCTCGGATGAAACTCACCCATTCCGGTCTATGGGTGCATAAAAAGAAAAAACGGATCCAACATGGTGCATCTGAGTGTTATCCAATTTTTACGGATTTATTTCTACTGTAAAGCTAGGAAACTGTATTTGGTCAAGTACGTTTTTTAACTTGGTTGCATGAAAATGTTTCCCACATGCATGTCACATGGATGTAAAAAAAAATAGACGCACGGATGCTCACACCACTGATTGGCCGCTTTCTGCCTATGCAGAGTGTACACAAAGTTGCCAATCAGTGATGGGGGCTAGTTTATACAGTGCTTATTAATATGGAGCACTACATGGCAGCAGGTTTACTGATAATCTCCTGCTGATACAACAGTGAATTTATCAAAACTACAGCAAACAGCTCAGTACGTGACACATCGCTGGAATCGGGGTCTCTAGCTCGTAAATTAGGTGGAAAAACCTGATAGATTCTTTTAATTAGCATAGCGCAAAATCTACATGATGACTTGCCCTGAATTTGGCTTTCACCCTAAGTTGGGACAATCCACAGCGTGAATTGAAAGGCTATGGAATTATAATGTCCAGTGTAGAATTTTCCCACAGACAGAACTCTAGTGTGAACCCGGCATAGCCCTGATCCCTTTATGTTGGACATTTTCCATTTTCGCCGTCATTAATAATTATTGCTATAGTTCTAATAATACTGGGCGGCTTCCGAGAACCGCAGGATTTTCATACTTGGGATTTGCAGACGCCAGGACTGCAGTGGATGTGACAGTGTATATACAGTATGTTCATATATCCCAACGTCTCTAGAAAACAGGGCCATACACAACAGTCACTCACTCAGGGACACGCGTCTGTTGTGTTACAATATCCCGATGGACTGTTTATAGCAGAAGCAGTCACAGATGTTCTCATAGACACCAATAGGAGTCATTTCCTCCAGGAGTAGCGTTCGTCGGACTGTCGCCAAGTGCTGTAATGCCCATGACAGTAGCCAGTTCTCGGGGACAAGGCGCGTGTTATGAGGTCACCATCATCAGACATGTGCCCGTAGAGTTTTGGGTTCACAACTTTCCTGTTAGGACTCTAGATACAGTTGTACCTTTTTCCTAAATGATATAGCAACCTCAAACATCATGACAAAAATACTCCGTGCCCTGTCTGAATTTTTTTTCCCTCTTTCGTCTCCGTTCTATAAAGGAGTACTGTTCTCTATTAACATTTTGATATTTTAAGATTTAGTACCTGACATGCCCCTGCCACTTGCTGATCATTAGCGACTAGTCTGCTGCTTTCCATTTGGACCCACTCAGACGTAGCTTCCTCAATGACCTTCACAGTTGGTGGATGAACACTCTTCTCGCTCAAGGCTATTTTCTTTCCATCGTGATGTATATCCCCTGCTCCGCTTAATCAGATCATGGTGTCATGGTTAACAACAGGAGTTGTAATCACTTCTAGCTTTGCTGATACATTGTAGCCTTGCACAGACCTTTCAAGAAGCACCTTGAAGGGTGCAAAAGTGAAAAATTGCCTCATTCCTGATATACTTGGTTACAATCTACACAAGAGGGGGAAATTTATTTCAAAATATGAATGTACATGAAAGGGTCAAAAACTTAATTAGCAAGAATGTAAGTAAGAAGTCCAGCATTCCTGCACAACACTTTCGTAGACTTATTCAAGTGCGAAACATTGTTTTAATGAATAAAGTATTTAAGAAATTATTGGAAACATTATGGTATGAGGATAGTCTTGCGCTGATAGGAGGACGGCCTTGCCGTGCCTGGGCGGGGAGGACGGCCTTGCCGTGCCTGGGCGGGGAGGACGGCCTTGCAAAAGACATTTTAATGTAAAATTAGTTCCTCAACCCTGAATCAACTTAATTCATAAGTTGTACAAACAGTAAATGAACATTTAGTATGTATGTACTGCCTGACTTGAAACTTACCAGTATAGATTTGCCATGTTCTATGTAGCTACCAAACTGGTTAACTTTTTTTTCTATACTAGTAAGCATACTACAAGACCGTCTTAAAACAGAAATGAATTACTTGCTCATATCCTAAACGTATTCAAACAACAAGGTAATTTCATATTCTGAATGGGTGGAGAAAAGAAAATCTTTTTGCCACATCTAGTGGCCAACTGTGCACCCAGAAATTAATGACTAGTGCACATGCATAGCTGCAGCCTAAGAAATATTGGGCCATTATGTACCGTGTGAGTAACACTGATTCAGGCTGACAGACTTCATCAATGCAACGTCAGGGAATATGGCTCAATAGAGGTAGAGGTTGGAGAATGAGATGAAAGCTGGGATCAATAGAAAACAAACCTATAAGAAGATAACAGTCCATGAATATTGTTACATTTGCACCTCCTAGATAGTGTTATAGGTGAGAGCAGATTGTATATATATATATATATATATATTTTTTTTGACTGGCATTTTTGTGCAACCTTATACTTGGTAGTCTGATAAGTATCTAAGGCTGCTTTCTGGCCAGGAGATGTGGTACAATCAGACCATGTTCCCGTACGGTCAGACACAGCCATTACACAGTGCACAGCAGGGGAACATTTATAGCAGGGTTCCCCAACTCCAGTCCTCAAGGCCCACCAACAGGTCATGTTTTCAGGATTTCCTTAGTATTGCTCCGGTGATAATTGGTTCACCTGGGCAATACAAAGGAAATCCTGAAAACATGATCTGTTGGTGGGCCTTGAGGACTGGAGTTGGGGGACCCTGATTTATAGGATTATCTCAGCACAAGAATAATTTATTTTTTAACCCCTTCACCCACTGGCGATTTTCAGTGTGTGTTTTTTTTTTTAATGTTTTCTCCTCCCAGGGGTCATCCCTTGTTAATAATTAGTAAAGGCGAAGTAGACAGCGGTGACCTTGGGAAGCTGCATATTTATTACCCCCTCCCAGACCATAAACATCAGCCCCCAGCTGTCTCCTTTCCCTAAGCTGGTTAAGAACAAATATGGGGGACCCCACACAAACTTTTTTTTTTTTTGTTCTGTCTATGTATCTATTCTAGTCTGACATTTCAGGCTGTGAATTTACTGTACTCTGCTGATGAAATGTTTGGTTTCCTATGAAATGTTGCTTAAAAATCGTACGTCGCACGCATGGTCCATGTGATATGCAATTTTTTTTTCTTGCACCCATTGACTTGCATTGCTTAGTTTTGGCCGATATACATGGCCACTCGTGGCAGTCTGATCCGATCTGATAAAAAAAAAAAATAGCAGATGAACACAGAATCATTGACTAACACCAGTCCGAGTGGCATCATGACATTTTAAGCTGTAATGGTCATTCAGTCTTCAGGTTCATGCTTTTTGGCACTTGGGTCATGGTTGCCGACAATGAGAATCAACGGAACAAATCTTTGTTGTGGACTCCAAGCCAGTCGGGAGTCCACTCTTCTTCTGCGGTCAGTGCATTATTGTTAGCATAGATGTAATATGCACTTGGTACTAGTTTGTTACAAGTTCTAGCAATAGTTAAGTGTTTATAGCTCACAATTGTACTTATCTGCTATGCCTTGCAAAATTGTTCCAGGGGGACGTAGTTGATTTAAATAGGGCTAAATAATTCATTGCTCAGTGTTTAAGGGTTCTGTCACACTTAGCGATGTACCAGCGATCCCGACTAGCGATATGACGCGGTCAGGATCGCTGGTACATCGCTAAGTGGTCGCTAGTGAGCTGCCACACAGGCAGCTCTCACCAGCGACATCGCAGGGGTCGGGGGTCGCTACTTACCTGTCAAGCTAGGCGATCCTGCGTCCTCCCGCCCGGCTCCACGCGTCGCTCGTCGTCACAGCAGGAAGCTGACGACGAGAAACAGTCCAGGACGTTCTCTCGCGATCAGCGATAACCAGCGGGGGAGCGGTCGGAGGTAAGTATCAGACACACAGCGATATCGCTAGCAATATCGCTATAACATCACAAAAAACAGTGACGTTATAGCGATATTGCTAGCGATATCGCTTAGGCCTGTTTCACACTTCCGTTTTTGTGTCCGCCAAACGGATCCGTTTCCGTTTTTTTGACGGAAACGGATGCAAACGGATCCGTTTTAAAAAAAACGGATCCGTTTTTTTGACGGATCTGCGGTAACCGTAATGGAAGTCTATGGGACAAAAAAAACGGATCCTGCAAAAAATGGCGGATCCGTTTTATTACGGAAGCCAACGGATTTTGACGGATTTGAAAAAACGGAAGTGTGAAACAGGCCTTAGTGTGACGGGCCCTTAAGGCTATTAGAAAGGAATATGCAAATACTGTGAGACTCGCTCAAAAATGAACACTGCAATAGAAAGCACGTCGGCCTCTTGGAAAGAAAGCGTTCCCAACACCAATTATATCATCATTGGAAATGACTCAGGGTGTGAGACCGAGCCAAGCATTCCTCTGGGTAATGGGGATTGGTCACTATGTACCGTAACACCATTTATAATGCTGGAAGTTCTATAAGGCAACTGCAGCCCTTGTCTTTTATCTCCATGTTTAGGGTTTTTTTGCCTGCATTTCAGTATACTTTACTTTTTGGGAGAAACTGTTAGGCTATGTGCACACAGTGCATCTTTGATGTGTTTTCGCAGCATTCTTTTCCGCACGGAAATGATCCAGAAACAAAAATGGAATCCTTATGCAAGGTAATTCAATGACAATCCTGAAGTGTTGTGCACATGATCAGTAAATTTCCGTGCGTATTTGCAGTGCGTTTTTTTTTTTTTTTCTGCAGCATGTCAATTCTTTTTGCTTTTCTGAAGCGTTTCCACACCCATTGACTAAAGGAAATCTGTCACCTCATTTTTCGCATATAAGCTGCGGCCACAGCCATTAGGAACTTATCTACAGCATTCTGTAATGCTGTAGATAAGCCCCTGATGTAACCTAAAATATAAGAAAATCACGTTAGATTATTCTCACCTGGGGGGGCGGTCTGGTGCGGTCTGGTCCGATGGGTATCGCAGGTCCGGCGCCTCCCATCTTCATGTGATGATGTCCTCTTCCCGGGCATCTGTCCCAAGCGCCCATCAGCCACGCATCCTCTGAGTGCAGATGGGTGCCCTGTCAGCTGGAGGGGCCTGCTGAAGGCTCACATCGCTGCCATGTTAGTCCTGCTGTGATTCCTAGCCTGTGGCTTTCATAGAGGACCATCATTTTACTATATCCTGCAATACTGAGCATATCATTACATAGTATGACTAATCAAAGGAATCACAGGTTAACATCCTCTATAAAAACGGAAAAATAAGTACAAAAAAATGTATGGGTCGCTCTCCCACCGGTCAGAGATTGATGACACATCCCGAGGATAGGCCAACAGTATAAAAGCCCCGGACAACCCCTGTGTAGAAACAGTTCAGGCAAAACTACTACTGTTTCGCCAAGTGTGGAACGTTTGGGTTATTCAGAGCACGCATACAATTCCCACGTATCGGCCTCTCAGGTGTTGCACTGGGCGAACCACCATGCCAATTGTTTCCGGAGTGTTCCTTTACCTACAGTGAACATCTGGTAATCTACCCGTTGTGTCTCAATTAGACGTCCTGTTTTATTTTTATTTTTTATTTTGCAGAAGAGTAAAAAAGGCTTTTCCTCAATGTGATGTGTTTTTCTGATGGATCATTTTTGTTCCACAAATTAGATTGTAAACAGCCATGTCTTCGTTTTTTCATGTTTATTTTGTTTTGCAAAAAATTAGTCCATAAAAGAAGACTTGACATGTGAACATGCCCATAGGCTTCCATGAGTTTGTGTTCGAACCATGAAGAACACGAACGTGACAGACCTGCATGTGAATGGGGCCTTAGGACATGGACTGGATATGTTGCAGGGTGCCGACAACGACCTTTTAAAGGCGCTATATCTGCTCCTCTGTATTTATGGGCGGTATGGAGACAGAATCCCTGACAGTCAGTGGATGTCATCAGTCAGGAATGTCGCCAGCAATGCTGAAATATTATATATTCTATTCTTGTCACTAGAGTTGTGAGTTAGCGCTGTGGGCAATGCAAAGAAAAATCTACAACATGAAAGCTTATTGTTAGAATTGCCCATACTGCACATTTCTCCCTTTTCCAGCTCACCCCCTATCGGGCTTACAGTTTCTTCTTAATATTTCTCACTTTAAGGGTTGGTCAAGCTGGTAAATGTGGCATGAATGTCAGTGCCCGGTCGTTGTGATTGACTTTCTGGATCACACAAGCTCTACGGCTCTGTTCAGTTTATCGCAGCTGCTGTCGGATTGAACAGTACATAATTGTGTGACTCGCTGTTTTCTTATGGAAAGTAACATTGTAACAGAAGTCATCCAGACCTATCGAAATGAACGAGAAGAGTCAGCAGTGAAGCTGAAGTCAATGGCCTACATAACAGGATTATATCACACTCTCATTCAATAGTGTCCTCATGTCGGCATCAAATTTCTCTAGAATAATGCTGCTGTAATTCAGGGAAGGAGCCGAAGACATATTGTAAAATAGAGGATATTAGCTGTCACTTCAGCTCTCTAACAACCTCTAAAGGTAGCACTTGACCTCCCCCCAGTCTTCCTTGCGCTTTACATTGGTGTTTACGTCGCTCCCAGTATATTGGTTGTTAAGCACTTCTCTCCAATGACATTTTAATACACTTGTCTTCATTGGTAACATTCTTGCTAGCTCTGGCATTATCTTCATATTAGCATTGCGCCTGCTGCACTCCTGGAGAAACTGACTGAAGACACAGTGTGACTCCTCAATTAATGATGATTACTTTTCAGATGGGCTATTGAGCTGGTTTACTGGTTTTTTTATGTGTTGCTAGACTGATCTTATTGTATGAATGCAAGGAAGACTTCAGCCCATTTTTACTTTAAAATAGGTAGCCTTGCATCGACGAGCAGGTGTGGATTTTGTTTTTCACCATTTTATTTTTTTTTTTATTTCCTCTCCCCTTTCCCCTTTCCCCCTCTCCCCCTTTCCCCCTTTCCCCCTTTCCCCCTCTCCCCTTTCCCCCTCTCCCCTTTCCCCCTCTCCCCTTTCCCCCTCTCCCCTTTCCCCCTCTCCCCCTCTCCCCTCTCCCCCTCTCCCCTCTCCCCCTCTCCCCTCTCCCCCTCTCCCCTTTCCCCCTCTCCCCTTTCCCCCTCTCCCCTTTCCCCCTCTCCCCTTTCCCCCTCTCCCCTTTCCCCCTCTCCCCCTCTCCCCTTTCCCCCTCTCCCCTTTCCCCCTCTCCCCTTTCCCCCTCTCCCCTTTCCCCCTCTCCCCTTTCCCCCTCTCCCCTTTCCCATCTATGAAGGTTGCTCACATGTGGTTTATTCTAATTGTGTACAAATTATTAAATAAATATCACGTTACCATGTTCATATGTAATTATGCAGAAAGAAAGCAATAGTGTAGTGTCGTATATCAGACAGAGAGCAATGAATTTCCCGGTTAGGAGTGGCGGCTTTTTATCAAAAAAGCTTTGATTCTGGTGCTTTTGTTTGTCCCACGTAGCTGTCATCTTTGTCTGGGCATTGCAAGAGTCAAGGTAACTTCTCTGTCACATCATCTTTGCTGTCTGTAGCAGACGCTGACAGCAGAAGACGATGATAGAATCTTGACCACCAGTTTTGTGCCATATTCTGGTACCGTGGTTTAGTCTCCTCATATGAGTAATCAGTAACTCCCCTGTGTATCTGTAGTCAACCAGAAAGCACATTATATGTAGTTTAAGTTTGGTTGGCTATATTTCCAACAATCCATGCATACGTATATCTTCACCGGTGCCATTCTCCCAGCCGATGGGAACATGTACATTTTGCTATACAACCAGATTAAAGCTATGCTAAGTACATATTTGCTGGTGGTCCAATTCTTCAGTTATTAGGGGCCGTCTTATTCTCCTGATGAATAGTAACACAATACTTCCCAATTGTATATGTGACATTGCAGGTACGAAAGATGTGTGTATTCGGCTCTATACGCCTCCCAATGTGGAAGGGAGTGGAGTTGGAATACCCGTGTAACCAATGTGCCAGAAGCTTTGCATGCATTTGATAAACACAACGAAAAGTCAGTGTGAACAGACCCTAAGAAATGTTTGGGTTTCATTCACATGACCTTATTACAGCTCCATCTCATACACAAATATAATAGTGCTGTTATGGAGCCCACCACTGTAACGCCATATATAGAGATTTGGCATCAGTCCCTTATAGAAAAAGTAGCTGTACAGGAATCGGCCCTGCTATAACATAAATTATGTTTTTTATTTGGTTCACAACTAAAATTCTAGAGAGACATGGACGCCTTTCTTGAAAAATGATATTTCAGGTTATGGGCACTAGATTCTGTGATGGGACTTATTCTGATTGCTTTATGTGGAGTCTGGAAGAAAGGTTCCCCTAATATGGGGCAATTGGCGTTTGCCCTATGGGGTTTTTGCCTTCTTCTTTATCAACATGTACAGTATGTTGGGCTATTGGTTGAACTTGATGGACTGAAGGCTACCTTCATAGTTTTATAATTTTTAAGATTGAATTTCACTGGAATATTTCATTGTCCTAATTGTATTTCCATCCATTATGCCACCTCAGTGACAAGGCTAGTTAAAGGGAACCTGTCAGCAGGATTGTGCACAGTAACCTACAGACACTGTCAGGTCGGCGCCGTTATACTGATTACAATGATACCTTGGATAATGAAATCCGTCTTGTGGTTGTTGTTTAATCTTTAATTTCAGTTTTGGGTTAATGATAAGCTCATGCTCCAAGGCAGCCTGTTGGGGGGTCTTCATGTGGTGCTCTGATTAGGTATTCATCTGTATGGCTTATGACAGGTCACTGATCCCTCATATATTGTAAAAAAAAAAAAAAAATAATCACCTGAAACAGGCAGGTGTTGTCAGTGGCACATGCACATGTATAATCCATTTATATCATTGCCTTGTAATGTTTTCATTTCCTGTTCTGTCCAGATGTCACCGTATCTCAGAATTCCAAGCGGAGGAAGTTCACCGACCGCCATTTTGGGACACCCAAGTGATGGGTGTCTCAATATGGAAACTGCTGCTGGACACAACCTATTGCGCAGTACCACCAGCGGAACACTGTCGCACCACACACACACACACTCTATACGCCGTACGCACCACACTCACACACACTCTCACACTCACGTTGCCTTTTGCGAACTACCACCATCAGAACACCGTCACGCTGCGCCTGTGCGAATTCCACGCAGGCGCAGTAAGTCATTCGACTGATCCCGGCGGCAGATGCGCAACGTGTCTACAGGCAGAGGAAGCCAGTCACATTAAAGGGGTTATCCCACGAACGAAAGTTCCTTTTAAACATTTTCTGTGTCTGACCGTGTACGGAGCATACCACATCTCCTAGGCAGGGGAAGAAGCAAAAGACAAGACTGACATTACAGCAGGAGATCACAGAGGATACATTTTGTGAGGTAAAATATTTCACTGACTGTTTTTAAACAATATTTAAGCCCTAATGGGTGAAACGCGTCAAGGCGTTTAATTCTCTATGGCTGGTGGCAGTTAACCAGATGAGTACCATCATTCTTGTGGCAACAATATGCAGCATTCCTCATCATATCTGTTATATGTGGCTGTTTCTCTTTCCTGATTATCAGTTGTGGGGTTATATACCGTGTCAGGATATGTTGGTATCTGTGCCACTACAATACAGAGTATAGATTGGATCATAGTCTGCAGTAAACCTGCTAATTATATCTATATATATGCAAACCATTTTTTTTTCTCCTGCCATGAATGTGTTGCATCTCGGGTCCTTCATTGACCTGATTGTAGTTTGAAGTTGGTTTAGCATTGTTACTCATCTGTGGTGTTAACAATTGGCATTAAAAAGCAGTATCTATTGCAGCAGTTTTTTGAACACAGTCTGTATGCTTAGAAACCACTTCCAATACCATCATTCTTTTGGCAGCAATATGCAGCATTCTTTATCATATCGGTTATATGCAGGGCTGTGGAGTCGGAGTCGTGGAGTCAGTCGGTGCTCATTTTGGTGGAGTTGGTATAAAATGGACCGACTCCGACAACTAAAATATATAATAAATTGGGTACAGTAGTTCAATGCAGAATGTGCTGAATATTTTTTCATAGGAATTTGGGAATGTTATGAAATGTCCTATAAATGACTGTTCTATTCCTGATCTAAGGCTACATTCACACACAGCGTTTTTCCTGCGTTTTTTGAGGATACGTTTTTCAGTTGCAAAAGCAGATCAGCTTTTTAAAAAACGCATCACCTGAAAGATTTTTGAGCTCATAGATAATGTTTTCAATAGCAAAAGCAGATTAGAAATCTGCTCTATCTATATATCCATTTATCCATATCTGTCTATCCATATCTTATCTGTACCAAAAAGAATGAAAGCCGGATAGCACACAAACTTTTTTTTTTTTTTTTTTTTTTTTTTTTTTAGCACCAGTCAGGTACACCTCATAGCTGCCCAAAAGGACGCCCAGGACAGGCATTGCTTGTCTTCAGTAACACATCAATTGATAGTTGGAATAAATAAACTGCATACATCACCACATCTTCTTAAGGTGCAGGCTTTATTTTCAAGTGTAGGGGTGTACAGTATGAGGTTCTGCAGCAGCTGAGGTGTGCAGTATGAAATTCTGCGGAACAGTATGAGATTCTGCCCCCCCCCCCCCCTCTAGGTTTTATCCTGGCTACGCCCATAGTGTGAATGTAGCCTGAGGATCTAGGCTGTAACTTAGCCGAGATAAGTCACAGTGTATATGTGTGTGTATGTATATATATATATATATATATATATATATATATATATATATATATATACACAGTATAGACCAAAAGTTTGGACACACCTCCTCAATCAAAGCGTTTTCTTTATTTTCATGACTATGAAAATTGTAGATTCACTCTCAAGGCATCATAACTATGAATTATCACATGTGGAATTATATAATTAACAAAAAAGTGTGAAGCAACTGAAAATTCTGTGTGTCTTATATTCTAGGTTCTTCAAAGTAGCCACCTTTTGCGTTGATTTCTGCTTTGCACACTCTTGGCATTCTCTTGATGAGCTTCAAGAGGTAGTCACCGGAAATGGTTTTCACTTCACAGGTGTGCCCTGTCAGGTTTAATAAGTTGGATTTCTTGCCTTATAAATGGGGTTGGGACCATCAGTTGTGTTGTGCTGAAGTCTGGTGGATACACAGGTGATAGTCCTACTGAATAGACTGTTAGAATTTGTATTATGGCAAGAAAAAAAGCAGCTGAGTAAAGAAAAACGAGTGGCCATCATTACTTTAAGAAATGAAGGTCAGTCAGTCCAAAAAATTGGGAAAACTTTGAAAGTGTCCCCAAGTGCAGTGGCAAAAAGCATCAAGCGCTACAAAGAAACTGGCTCACATGAGGACCGCCCCAGGAAAGGAAGACCAAGAGTCACCTCTGCTGCGGAGGATAAGTTCATCCGAGTCACCAGCCTCAGAAATTGCAGGTTAACAGCAGCTCAGATTAGAGACCAGGTCAATGCCACACAGAGTTCTAGCAGCAGACACATCTCTACAACAACTGTTAAGAGGAGACTTTGTGCAGCAGGCCTTCATGGTAAAATAGCTGCTAGGAAACCACTGCTAACGACAGGCAACAAGCAGAAGAGACTTGTTTGGGCTAAAGAACACAAGGAATGGACATTAGACCAGTGGAAATCTGTGCTTTGGTCTGATGAGTCCAAATTTGAGATCTTTGGCTCCAACCACCATGTCTTTGTGTGACACAGAAAAGGTGAACGGATGGACTCTGCATGCCTGGTTCCCACCGTGAAGCATGGAGGAGGTGGTGTGATGGGGTGGGGGTGCTTTGCTGGTGACACTGTTGGAGATTTATTCAAAATTGAAGGCATACTGAACCAGCATGGCTACCACAGCATCTTGCAGCGGCATGCTATTCCATCCGGTTTGTGTTTAGTTGGACCGTCTCATTTATTTTTCAACAGGACAATGACCCCAAACACACCTCCAGGCTGTGTAAGGGCTATTTGACCAAGAAGGAGAGTGATGGGGTGCTATGCCAGATGACCTGGCCTCCACAGTCACCAGACCTGAACCCAATCGAGATGGTTTGGGGTGAGCTGGACCGCAGAGTGAAGGCAAAAGAGCCAACAAGTGCTAAGCATCTCTGGGAACTCCTTCAAGACTGTTGGAAGACCATTTCCAGTGACTACCTCTTGAAGCTCATCAAGAGAATGCCAAGAGTGTACAAAGCAGTAATCAAAGCAAAAGGTGGCTACTTTGAAGAACCTAGAATATAAGACATATATTTTTCCATTCTACATGACGGCACCACGAGAGAGGGGATCCGCCCAGCGAGGACAGGAAACCTTCAAGATAAAAGGGGCGGCTCCTCTCTCCGCATCAGTTGGTTTCCTGTCCTCGATGGGAAACCCTCAAGATGAAAACCTCTTGATGATTGGAAGAAAGAAGAGGAGGCCTGGGTCGGGTGATCAAATAGCAGGCACCGGTCTGCTACACCTGATACCAGGTACCGGTAGTCGCCTCGGGGGTCATATATTCCTATGTCCCCCCTGAGCGAGTGCATGGCCACAGCCCAGGGGGCAGATGCCCGGGTGAAGCTGGATACCTTGGAGACCACAGGCGGTGTACCCTCCAAGATGTAAATGTACCCTGTAAAACGTCCACGGAGGCCACTTTCAGTGCTCCCTCCCGGTCGACGTATGGTGGCCATGCAGCCCATGTGACACATCGGTGCCTGGGCGAAGATATTGCTCCTCGGGGGTGCCACATTGGTGTACCCGCCCTGTTGAGACCAGACGCCAGTCCCCGCAGAATCCGGCTCTGGAAGGTTTACCTTGTGTATACGTTGGTGGTATAGTGGATCGTCCATCCTTTCTCCTCAGGTAAGAGGGAGAGCGCAGGTGACCGGTATGGGGCCCAGGCGCTCACCGGAAGACCCGGGTTCGCGCCGCTGAGCACACCAGGGCGGCAAGGACACGCGCATTGGAGCGCGCATGGCGGGGCCTTGCTGGGAGGAAGCCGACGCTAAACCGGAAGTGGTAAGCGGCGACCCGGAAGTAGAGGTGGCGCGCACAGCAGAGACACAGGAGGGTGTGCGCAGTCACTAGGGGGCGCGCGGACACAGGTAGTGGCGCAAGCGGGGTACGGGGCCCAGGCGGTCCAATTTAAAAAAAAAAAAAACGCTCTCATTAGGCTCCTGCTAAGCAGCTGGAAGCTGGGGGCTGCTATTTAAACCGGTAGTGGCTGGCGTCACTACTCCATTACATGGTCAGGTGTGACTGCTCTCAGCACAGGATAGCAGCAGACATATACGGCAGGATGGAGAGCCCCTCGCCAGAGCATATACAACCACGCCAGGAAGCGAAGGAAAGGCGGTCACGCTCACACGAAAAGAGCCAGACACGCCGCAGCAGCAGTGGAAGCCGCTCGGGCAGCGCACGGGCGGATCGTCAACGCAAGAAGGAGGGGTCCCTAGTCTCCTTAGGAGACTGAGAAGACCAGTCAGCCTCCAGATCCGGTACCCGTTTTGTGAAAGCGTCCGAGTGGTGAGTGAACTACGAGAAAGTCCAGTACTCTAATGTCTGTTCTCTTTCTCTTGTCTCCTCTCTTCCCTCTCCTCCCTCTCTTACATACATTGGCGGGGTGGAGTATAGGAAGTCCCTAAGAAAAGTAGGGGAAAATCTAAGAATAAAGAATGTGCTTTATGCAAAAGTCCCGTAGGAACAGCCTGGAATAAAAAGTTATGCCAGGAGTGTATTAACAAAACAATAGCGGAGGAGACTCCCTCATTCTCGGATAGTCTGAGGTCCCTAATTCAAACAGAGGTTTGTAAGTCAGTAAGTGCATTACAATCTGCGGATGCAGATAGGAAAACTAGGGATAGATCCAGCCCCTCAGGGGTCTCTCAAGAAGACTATACAGGATCAGAGGAGGACTCGGATAAAACGCACTATTCAGATAGTAGCTCAGATGGGGAAGATACGTTCCCAGTAGAATCTACGGATGAACTTATTAAAGCAATCAGATCTACCATGGGGCTGGTAGAGGAGCGAGCAAAAAAGACAGCCCAAGAACTCATGTTCAGTGGACTACAAAAGAAAAAGCGTAAGACCTTCCCTATTAATGCGCAAATAGAAGAGCTCATAAAACGCGAATGGGAAAAACCAGAGAAAAAGTCCCAGATATCTAATTCTCTGAAGAGGAGGTATCCCTTTGAGGAAGAGGCATCCTCATCCTGGGATAGGGCTTCCAAAATCGATGTAGCGATATCAAAAGTGGCCAGGAAAACCTCCCTACCCTTTGAGGATCTGGGGTTTCTGAAAGAACCGCTGGACCGGAAGACGGACAATTGCCTTAAGACAGCCTGGGAAACCTCGGCTGGGGCACTAAGACCGGCTATCTCGGCTACGTGTGTGGCTAGGTCTCTAAAGATATGGGTAGACAACTTGGAGGATCAACTAGAACATGGAGTTCCCAGAGAGTCAATTCTGGAAGCATTACCGGCTATTAGAGCGGCGGCAGACTTTCTCGCAGAGGCTTCTGCAGACTCGGCCAGACTAGCAGCAAAGTCAGCAGCCTTAACCAATGTAGGACGGCGCGCAGTATGGCTAAAATGCTGGCCGGGGGACACTCAGGCAAAGATGAAACTGTGCTCTCTGCCATGTGAGGGAAATTTCTTGTTCGGACCAGCATTGGATGACGTGTTGGAAAAAGCGGGTGATACAAAGAAAAATTTTCCAAAACAACCATTTCAAGCGTTTCGGCGCTCCTTTCAGAGGGGCCGAAAATTCAGAAAGCAACAATTCAGAGATCGAGACAAAAACAATTCTGACAGGCGATACAGAGGAGGGAGAGGCTTCTATTTCTGCAAGCCCTCCAGGGAAGCCAAAGAACCCTCCCAGTGACGGTCCTTCTCAGGTGGGGGGAAGGCTCTCTCACTTCCTCCCAGCCTGGGAGAGAATCTCATCCACCACCTGGATCCGACAGATAGTAGGGTCAGGTCTGGAATTAAAGTTCCACCATTGGCCACCACAAAAATTCATTCAGACTCCAGTGCAATCTTCTCAAGAAAGACAAGAGAGTCTGGAAGAGGAGGTATTGTCATTCATACAGAAACTCGTACTGGAAGAAGTTCCAGAAAAAGAAAAAAAGGAAGGCTTTTACTCCCCCCTATTTCTAATAAAGAAACCAGACAATTCCTGGAGGACAATTATAAATCTGAAAGGCCTCAACAGATATTTGATAGTCCCATCATTCAAGATGGAAACCATAAGATCTGCAGTGAAACTCCTCTTTCCTCGGTGTTACATGGCGGTCCTGGATCTCAAGGATGCTTACTATCATGTCCTGATCCGGCAGCAAGACCGCAAATATCTCAGGGTGGCAGTCCAGATAAAATCTCAGTGGCATCACTTTCAATACAGGGCTCTGCCCTTTGGGGTAGCAATAGCCCCCCCCCCGGGTCTTCACGAAATTAATTGCGGAGGTCTCGGCACATCTCAGGGAAAAAGATGCTCTGGTAATACCATATCTGGACGACTTCCTGATAGTGGGGAGAGATTTCTCTCACTGTCAGGAACAAGTCAAGATAGTGATGGAGACACTTCAGACTCTGGGTTGGCAACTGAACCTCAAAAAATCCAAATTGGAACCAACAATGATCCAGAATTTTTTGGGCCTAACAATAGACTCAGTGGTGCAGGAATGTCGCCTCCCAGAGGAAAAAGAAGAAAAAATCAAAAACCTAATCAGGACAACATTAAGAAAGCCAGTAATGACTCTGAGGAAAGCCATGTCAGTGTTGGGATCCCTAACTTCCTGCATACCAGCAATAAAATGGGCTCAGTTTCACACAAGGGAACTTCAGTGGTGTGTGTTACAAAACGATCTGAGGCTACAGGGGCAGTTAGAGCAAAAACTCACCATCCCGGACCCTGTACTCCAGTCACTCAGGTGGTGGTTACAGATAGAGTCCTCTCCAAGGGGAGTACCCTGGACATATACAGCCTCAAGAGTAGTCACGACAGATGCCAGCCCTTGGGGCTGGGGAGCCCATCTAGACACCCTATGGCTTCAAGATCCTTGGGCTCAGGACGAAAAAGATCTATCCTCAAACGAGTGGGAGCTGCTAGCCATCGAAAGGGCGCTGGAAGGTTTACTGACACACCTGACAGGACATCACGTGAAAGTCCTATCAGACAATCGTACAGCAGTAGCATATGTGAACCATCAGGGGGGCACCCATTCTCGGTCATTAATGAAAATAGCGGGAAGAATCCTGACTCTAGCGGAACGTCAGTTTCTCTTATTATCGGCCCTGCATATCCGAGGTGTGGACAACCTGAAGGCAGACTTTCTGAGCAGGAACCGGTTGAAGCAAGGCGAATGGTGCCTAAAAGAGTCCATTTTTCAACAGATTATGCTTATGTGGGGGAAACCCATAATAGATCTCTTCGCCTCAAAAACCAACAAAGGTTCAAAAGTTCTGCTCTCTAAGTCCAGCAGACATGCCACTGGCGGTAGACGCCTTCAGGATAAAATGGACATCAGGTCTCCTGTACGCCTTCCCTCCGATATGCCTCATTCCATTAGTCCTGGAGAAGATCAGGGAGGACCGAGCCAGAGTAATTATGATAGCTCCCTTTTGGCCAAAAAGGCCGTGGTTCTACTGGCTAAGGCCTGTTTCACACTTCCGTTTTTGTGTCCGCCAAACGGATCCGTTTCCGTTTTTTTGACGGAAACTGATGCAAACGGATCCGTTTTTTAAAAACGGATCCGTTTTTTTGACGGATCCGCGGTAACCGTAATGGAAGTCTATGGGACAAAAAAAACGGATCCTGCAAAAAATGGCGGATCCGTTTTTTTACGGAAAACAACGGATTTTGACGGATTTGAAAAAACGGAAGTGTGAAACAGGCCTAAGAGTGATGTCAGTGACGGACCCATGGGTACTCCCAGAGGACTACGACCTCCTAACACAGGGTCCCTTCAATCACCCTCCGAACTCCAGGTTGCATTTGACAGCCTGGAATTTGAAAGGTCACTGTTAGAGAAAAAAGGGTTTTCACAAAGGTTAATTTCCACCCTAATCAGCAGCAGAAAGCCAGTGACTACAAAAATATACGGGAGAATATGGAGAAAATTTTTGTCCACCTCAGGCCCAATACGGGAGGGAGAAGTACCGGTGAGGGCAGTGCTAGAGTTTCTGCAAAGGGGTTTAGACTTGGGCTTAGCTGTCAGCACCCTCAAAGTACACGTTTCAGCCCTGGCAGCATTATTCAACTATGACCTAGCAAATGATAGATGGGTGGCCAGGTTTATCCAGGCCTGTACTAGAGCTAACTCTGTCCCATCTCCTAAACCTCCTCCCTGGGATCTAAACTTAGTCCTATCATCTCTAACAGAAAGTCCATTTGAACCACTAGACGTGACATCAGATAAAGTGTTAACTTTAAAAACAGCCTTATTAGTGGCACTTACATCGGCACGTAGGGTGGGGGACTTACACGCACTGTCAGCAGACCCGCCATACACTCAGGTTATGGACGATAGAGTTGTCTTAGGATTAGACCCAGCATACCTCCCTAAGGTAGTGTCGAAATTCCACAGAGCTCAGGAAATAGTCTTGCCATCCTTTTGTCCTAACCCCGGTAACAAGAAAGAGGAGAGGCTACATTGCTTAGATGTTAGGAGATGTATCCTACAATATTTAGAGATGACAAAACCCTGGAGGAAACAGAGGGCCCTGTTTGTTTCATATCAGGGGGCAAGGAAGGGCCTTCAAGCCTCTAAGCAAACTATAGCTAGATGGGTGAGAGAGGCCATCATACTAGCATATAGTAGTGCAGGCAGGGCTGTTCCAGAGGGCCTAAAAGCCCATTCCACGAGGGCCATGGCAACATCCTGGGCGGAGAGAGCAGACGCCTCCATCGACCAAATCTGTAAGGCGGCCACTTGGTCCTCTCCATCTACCTTTTTCAGACATTACAGATTAGACCTATCTGCTACCTCTGATCTCACATTCGGGAGAAGAGTGTTACAAGCAGTGATCCCCCCCTAAAGAGAATACAAATCTCTGTAACTCTCTCGTGGTGCCGTCATGTAGAATGGAAAAACACGGGTATTACATACCTGGTAATGTGTTTTTTCATGAGACATGACGGCACCCTTATATTCCCGCCCTATTGATCACGTCATTATTTGGGTGCATTATTAGTATTATACACTCCCTTGGTGTCGGAAATTTAACAGTATTAAAGTTGTATTATTTATGTGTACACTAACCTGCGGAGTTCCTCTCGTGCTCTGTAAAACAACTGATGCGGAGAGAGGAGCCGCCCCTTTTATCTTGAAGGTTTCCTGTCCTTGCTGGGCGGATCCCCTCTCTCGTGGTGCCGTCATGTCTCATGAAAAAACACATTACCAGGTATGTAATACCCGTGTTTTCAGTTGTTTCACACTTTTTTGTTAATTATATAATTCCACATGTGTTAATTCATAGTTTTGATGCCTTCAGAGTGAATCTACAATTTTCATAGTCATGAAAATAAAGAAAACTCTTTGAATGAGAAGGTGTGTCCAAACTTTGGTCTGTACTGTATATATGTAATCGATATTATACATTGTATTACATATTTACAATTTATTACAGTTTTTGTGTTCTAAAGTTGTATTCCAATAAATAGATATTATGTTCTATCTAAATATCTTGATTATTGGATCATAGAAATGATTAAATGTCTGATGTTCACATTGTACCACAATAAATTTTTCACTTAAATATAAGCAATATATGTGGGAGTCGTGGAGTCGGAGTTGGTGTAAGGGAAATTGAGGAGTCGGAGTCGCAGGTTTGGCTTACTGACGCCACAGCCCTGGTTATATGTGGCTGTTTTTCTTTCCTGATTATCAGTTGTGGGGTTACACACCGTGTCAGGATATGTTGGTATCTGTGCCACTACAATACAGAGTATAGATTGGATCACAGTCTGCAGTAAAAACCTGCTAATTATATCTATGTATGCAAACCACTCTTTTTTTTTTTTTTTTTTTTTTTTTTTTTTTTCCTTGCCATGAATGTGCTGTATTTCGGGTCCTTCATTGACCTCATTGTAGTTATAAGTTGGTTTAGCATTGTTACTCATCTGTGTTATTAACAATTGGCATTAAAAAGCAGTATCTATTGCAGCAGTTTTTTGACCACAGTCTGCATGCTTAGAAACCACTTCCATTTTATACACGTGGTTAATGATGGGGTTATAAGTTCTTTTGGGCAACATCATGCAGCGTTTTTTGTCACATTTGAAATGTGGCATTGTTGGTCTTTTTGTTGCTATTGGAAAGAGTGTGAACATACACTGCATGCTTAGAAAACACTGATTTAACCAACATTAGGTTTTTCCTACAGTGACCACATCTGAGTTGGCTCTAATAGTTTTCTGAGCACCATTTTTTCATCTATGCCAACTATTAGTTGGCAGTGTAAGCAGTATCTAATTTCTGCAGCAACTTTTGAAATTTAATCTGCATGTTAAGAGACTACAGTCCATTTTGGCAAATCAAGGGCCCAAACCCCAGGAGTATTGTTATCCGATGTGTACCTTAGTTACCAGCACGCTGATGCAGGGAGCTGGTAGCTAAGGTACACATCGGGTTTCTAAGTGATGCATGCCCCTTAGAAACCCGATGTGTACCTTAGTTACCAGCTCCCTGCATCAGCGCGCTGGTAACTAGAGTACACAGCAATGCCGCACGCTTGGCGTCGCTGGTCCTGATCGCTGGTGAAGCGGTCTGTGTGACAGCTCACCAGCAATCATGTAGCGACTCACCAGCGATCCTGACACGTTGATATCGTTGTCGGGATCGCTGGTGAGTCGCTATGTGTGACGGGGCCCTAAAGGCCCCTTTACATTTAGCGATGCACCAGCGATCCGACCCGGTCAGGATCACTGGTGCATCTCTAAATGATCGCTAGTGAGCTGTCACACAGGCAGACCTCACAGCGATGCAGCAGGGACGCAGCGCACGATACTCACCTTTCACACACAGCGATCCTGCGTCCTCCCGCACGTGTCGCTCGTCGTCACAGCAGGAAGCCCCAGCAGGAAGCTGACGACGAGAAACGGAGCCAGACATTCTCGCGCGATCAGCGATGGACAGCGGGGGAGCCGGTTGTAGTGTCGTGATGTCGGTGATAAAGAATTCAGAGACATACACGGATGTGCTAGTGCTTGGCTGCCAGGCCGTGCTTTTCTTTTCTTTACTTCCTCCTTCCTCTCCTCGTCCCTCCCCCGACTCCTCCTCTCCCCTACATCACTGTTACTAGGCAAAGAATGCAAACAAGGGCAACAGCCCACAAACAGCAGGAGATGTGACAACATCACACCTCTTCTTTTCTCATAACAAAAAAAAAACAAACATTTGAAGAATATTGTCGTTCAAACATTAAGTCTCACTGCAGAACATAGTCTGTAAGGTGGGCAGGTGGTCTTCGATAGGTCCTAGTCGGATAGCGGTGAGACAGCCCATCACCAGATGAGCCCTGAGTATCCCCGGAGACATCCCCTGTTAGGCTTACGACATCTCCAGTCTCTGGCAGGGAGTCGTCGCTCTCCGCTTCCTCACTAGGCGTGGTTTTTGGGACGTGGCCCCGGAGTTTTTTAAAGTGGGACACATTCCGTGTGACCTGACGACTTTGATTCCGGGCAGTAACCATGGTGCCCTTAACGTCTATAACTTGAAAGGGTTCCGGATAGTACGGTGACACAAACTTGCTAGTCGCTTTTAACCTTTGTGCCAGGACCCAATCGCCCACCTGTATTGCCGGCTGTCTGCCTCGATGGTTGCGCTTATCTGCATACCGTTTCATCTTTTCCTTTGATATGGAGTCATTGATAGAAATCAGGGTCTGGACGGAGATTGCTGGAATGCTTGGAAGTTTGACCCGTAAGGGCCTGTTGAACAGTGCCGTTGCAGGTGGTATTCCCGTTGTAGAGTGGGGTGTAGCCCTGTACTGTCTGAGGAATGCGTTCAACTCTTGCTGCAAGTCCTTGTGCTCCATGGTAGCAATCCTTAGGGTCTTGTTGAGCGATTGCATGAATCGTTCGACTTCACCGTTGGCCTGAGGAATTGCCCCTAGGCCTACTGGACTAGCATCCACCAGTAGCTGTGTGGGTTTTGACGGGTCAAAATAGGCCATGACCGTGTCGCTGGTTAGGTTGGTTTTCAATGCGTCAAAAGCTGCTTGCTGCTCAGTACCCCATGTCCACAGAGAGTCTTTCTTTGTGAGCTTTCGCAGAGGTTCTGAAACAGTGGCTAGGTCAGGTATAAATCGCCCACAGTATGTGACCAGTCCTAGGAAGCTGCGAACATCTGACACATTTTGCGGTGGGCTAGCCGATTTTATGGCAGCCACTTTCTGTGGGTCAGCTGAAACTCCTTGTTCAGAAAAGATGTATCCAAAAAAAGTTAATGATTTTTGGTTAAATTCACATTTCGACGGATTGACAGTGAGATTGCAGGCTTGGAGTCTTTGAAACACTTGTTCTAGGCGATTGTCATGTTCCTCTTGGGTTGTGCCATAAATGAGAATGTCATCACTGACGTTGAGGACTCCTGCAATGCCAGACAGAACCTGGCTGACGATATTCTGAAAAATTTCTGCGGCCGATGAGATGCCAAAGTTCGATCTCTTAAATCTGCGCAGGCCCACATGCGTGCTAAAAGTTGTAATGTACCTGGAGTCTGGATGCAATTCAAGTTGATGATAGCCTGAGTTTAGGTCAATTTTTGAAAATACCTTCGCACCATTCAGGTCTGCGAGAATGTCATCAATAGTGGGCGTGATGTGCCTTTCTCTCTGGATCGCCCGATTGGCGTGGCGCATATCCACACATAGTCGGATTTTACCTGGCTGCTTCGGTTTAGGTGCAACAACGATTGGTGAAGCCCAGGGGGTCGGGCCTTCAACGCGTTCGTCGACATCGGACGCCTCCAGGTCTTGCAGTTCTTGCTCCACAAGCTTGCGGACATGGAATGGAATGCGCCTGTGGGGCTGAATAGAGGGCTGTACTGACGGATCTATATGCAATTTTATTTGAACATCCTTTAGCTTACCTAGGCCTTTAAAGAGATTTGGGTACTTCTGCATAATGTGGTGGGCCGAAGGACCTGTAATGCTGTTGACAAGGTTCACAAGGCCCAGAGATATTGCACTGGTACAGCTGAGAAGTGTGTCCGCAGAGCATTCTACCACATAAAAGGTGTCAGTGATGGACTTTCCTTCAGCTGCAACTTCTGACTGAAATTTTCCACACAGGGGCAGTGCAGCTGCTGAGCCATAAGGAAAAATCTTTATATTAGTACTTTGTAGAGTAGGTTTGTTTAGGAGCTGGTTGTAGACTGTATGACTGATGACGTTGACTGATGCCCCCGTGTCCACCACGGCTTCTATTGGATTGCCATTCACTAGGATTACTCGTTTTGGATTAGTAGCTGCGTGCACAGTATTAGATCCCTCTTCCGTCACGGAGAATAAATAGGTGCTGTGGGACTCGTCATTAATCTGCAGTGTTTGGATCTTCGGTGGCCTAGGTTGTGCGGTGGTATGAGGAGATTGTGGCTTGGATCTACACACCTTTGCAAAATGATTTTGCTTTCCGCAATTATGACAAGTTCCTCCCTTTGCTGGGCAGACATTCTGGTGAGGATACGATCCACCGCAGTTGTAACATGTGGCTGCCTGCGTGTGAGGCACATTTGGTTTCTGTGTAAGCTTTGCTATAGAAGATGTCGCGTCTGGCTCATGCTCGATGTTCTCTATCAGTTTAGCTTGTTTGTCTGCAGCATCATTTATACGCGCTGTATCTAGCAACTTCGCTAACGTCATGGTGGGGTCTCTGAGTGCTTGTCTCCTTAACTTGGAGGAAATACATCCTTGTACGATCTGCATTTGGATTTCTTTGTCTACTTCCGCAAATTCACAGTGCGCTGCAAGGTGTTGTAGCCGGACATGATACTCAGCCATGCTTTCTGTTGGCGACTGCTTTGACTGCCTGAACTTAAAAATTTCAAATGCCGGATTTCTGTGAGGGGAGAAGTGCTTGCTTAACGCAGCTTTGCTGAGCTCATAGTCCTTGTCCTCCCCTGTATTCGGCAGAGTAATGAATATATCGTAAACCTGCTCCCCTGCGTAGTGTAACAGCATGGCTTTTTTCCGGGTATCATCAGAGACATTCATGGCTTGCAGAAATATTTCGAATCGCTTTAGCCATTTATCCCAAGATACTGCCAGGTTTGCTTGGGACTGATGCACATCAAAAGCGGGAAATGCGGGTAGACAAGCCATAGTGAGTGCTGATAGCCTTGTAGACTGTTCGTGGGACTGAAATACCTGTGGCTGATGAATGAACGCTTCCTCGTCAGAGGTAAGTATCACACATAGCGATATCGCTAGCAATATCGCTATAACGTCACAAAACCGGTGACGTTATAGCGATATCGCTATGTGTAAAACCCCCTTAAGGGTCAGCTCTCCATTTATCTGATAAAGGCTTTACCCTCCTGTTGCTCCTGTGGTGTAGGTACTGATATGATTTGTAGATCCTCGCTGTAAGAAGAGAGGGAATGGAAGAATTCTGTCCTCGCTGAACAAGCCCTGACACACTCTCGTGAACTTTCGGCTCGGTATCTTGCTGCACCGGCTCGGTGGCATATTTTAAGCGCTGTGATATGTTTCAGCCACTATTTTTGGCTTTTTGTCTGTTGTATTGAAGGCTGGAATGGGAAAGCCCCGCGTAGCCAACCCAAACACACAGCAATTATACGGATGCGTTGTTTTGATGTTGATTGCTCCAGCAATAATTTTCTATCATTTGTAATTAAGCAACTGTGTAGGAATGGCTGAATTAATGGAAAAAAGACTGACTGCAAAAATTATATGTGAAGAGTTTCATATCTCTTACTGAGCAATGACTCTGGATTTAGAAATTCCTTGTATCGATCAATAAAAAAAACAAATGTGATTTATATTCACCTGTTGTCCAGGATGATATTTTTCTTCATTATACACATGTTTTGTTTCTGATAATCTAGCATGTGTGTACTTATGTGGGCAGTGAGTTGAAAAAAATTGTCATTGATTTCCTAAATCTCCACAGTGCAAACTAGTTGGAAAAGTGGATCCATCAGGCGATGAAAGAACAATAAAATATATTCGGGTTTATTTGTCAGCTCGTTTCGAAGCCTGCAAAGCTTCATCAGGACAAACCACAATGAATTTCCGCAATAAGGCCATGTCCGCTCTCATTGAGTGTATGGATAAATGATCTAGCAGGAGTAGAACTGCAGCCATCCATACATACACAGGATACGTGTGCTTGATAGTGAGTGCCCAAAAGAGAGTAGGGGAAGAGGACTGAGAAGGAAGGATGCCCCATTGTTCCTACATCCTCAGAGGCTTAGTCCTGTTTAATGAATGGCTCTTTTATACCAATCTATAGAAGCTGTAGAAATCTGCATCAGTCGGGAAGGGGGGATTTCCTGGCTCGCAGGATGAATTACGAGAGTCACATCACAATCGGCACAGAAGGAAGCCTCCGAACAGATTCCAACGAGCTGCAGCCTATTCTGAGAATGGAATATTCCCGTCACAAGCTGATAATACTCTATATATTAAGCTTTGGTTGTTTTAGTAAATCCTTAGTTTCCTAGACCTCCTTATACAATCTAGAGCAGTATTTTTCAGGTACGAGTAAATTATGGAAAACCTATGGAAGCCACCTTTTAATAAGTGTGATTGTGTTCTACAATAGTTCTAAGGGCAACATAATTAAGACAAAGCATGCGTTGATTTATACAGGGACCTTACTGGGTATTGATGGTGAAAGTGGTTGTTTAAAAAAAAAAAATAATAATCTAAATTTCACCCGTGGCTTAAAAAAAAAAAATACTTTTAAAAAAAAAAACAATAACCAGGTAAGGCCTGTTTCACACATCCATTTGTGTCCATCAGTCAAAATCTGCCGTTTTGCAAAAAAAAAAAAAAAAAAAAACGGATCCGCCATTTTTCTTGGCAGATCCTTTTTTTTTTCCCATTGAGTTGCATTACCGACGGATGGCCATCCGTTGGATCCATTTTTTTCCGGATCCACCAAAATTTTGACGTCCGCCGTCATGCCCGAACGGACCATGCAGCGTTTTTTCGGACGGCAGGATCCGCACTTCTCACAACGCATGCTCGAAAGACTCACTCAGCCGGAAATTTAACCCTAAACTCTGTTCTGGCAGCTGAAAAATTTCTCTCTCTCTCTCTCTCTCTCTCCTTCCCTCTCTCTCTCTCCTTCACTCTCTCTCCCCTTCCCTCTCTCTCTCTTTCCCCAGGCAGCGGTTCCTTTAAAATTCTTCCTTTGACGGATCCATTAAAATAACAGTCCGGTGACAAACGTTGTGGTCAGTACAGGAACAGATCCGCTCTCCGCCATTTTAGCGGATTTTGACTGATATGTGAAACAGGCCTAAGTTGTACTTGTCTACTGGCACTTGTTGGGATCTAAAGGAGACAGCCCGTTTACACTGGCAGGAAGGGTGACACTTGACTGTCATGGTTAGGTGTCTTCAGCATTTCATCATCTGTGACATCTGCAATAAGTGGCTGCCGTGATCCGGTGTCTTCACCAATGATCCATGGGTCCCAGCATTCCAGTGGCCACTTTGAACTATTGTGCAAACCATAAGGAAGGTTGTTGGAACCAGCTCATCGTTGAGGCTCTAGGGGGTGTAGGAGCACGGAATTCTGTTATGAACAAACGTAGTAATCCAGAGTGCAAAAAAATTTACTCCAACTTAAAATTAAAAATTTTATTGAAACATAATAAAAGTGGGTTCCATATTCCAGGATATAAATAGCAACGCGATTCAAATGCACTCCGGTGTTCTTTACCTGCATTAAAAAAAGGGGGGGTTCAAAGAGTGCATTCAAAAGGCATTGCCATTTTTATCCCATAATATGGAACCCAATTTTTCAATAAAGATTCATATTTTTAGGTGCTAGAATCTATTTTTTTGCACTTTTGAACTATGACCACTTTCTGTTGGTGTAAAGAGACCATAGCGGGGACTGTGCTGAGTCCTAGTAAAGCCCCCGTCTCACATAGTGAGATCACTAGCGAGATCGCTGAAGCGTCACCAATTTTGTGACGCAACAGCGATCTCGCTACATGTGACACGCAGCGGCGACCGACCCCCCCCTGCTGGATATCGCTGATTGTGTTAGAATGTCCTGGGCCATTTTTTGTCGTCGTCATCCCGCTGGCCAGCGTGCATCGCTATGTTTGACGCCGACGAGCGACCTTGTTGGCGACGCAGAACTCAGGGACGCAGGCTGGAATCGTTCAGAAAAGCTGCTGTGTGAAAGGTACCAATGACCGCCGAGAATTGCTGGATCGTTGCTGCGTCGCTGAAGAGATCTGCCTGTTTGGCAGCTTACTAGCGACGCACCAGCGATCCCTACCAGGTCGTATCGTTGTCGGGATCGCTGGTGCGTCGCTATGTGAAACGGGACCCTAAGTGTCAGTAGAAGAGTACTGCTTTAAATAAACCTGTGCAGCCCCTTTATTTGTCATGGCATTGTATGAAGCTCTAGAGAAGATGGTGGGATCTCTTGACAACTGCACACATTGATCAGATCCATCTCACGACGGACACCAAAACACAGGGCAGGTCCAAATGACTTTTGTGGGTTCGGCTGAGATGTCCTTACTTTTACCAAAAAATACAGCAATTTTTTTTCCTATCAATAAATGAATGAATTTGCAACACAGACTCCAAATGCAGATCTAAACGGCATCTACAAATCTTTTGGCCTTTAGTCCCAGTGAAGTTGCGTAGGCTTTGCCAAGACTACTTAGTAATCCAGCAGACTGCAAGTTGATAGGTGCTTAGAAATCGAACAGAAGTGGGGAACACGCAGCCCCGTCCTCAGGCACAGTTCCTGACACCAGTGTCATTGAATTGAAAAGTTTCAGATGTATTGTGGTTTGATGAAAGGCCATAGATGAACAGGCTGCTTGCTGGGTGTTAATAGTGGGTTTTTCCTGGCAGGATCTCACTGAGGAGTTTGAATGGTGCATTGAGATCGACCATCTTTTCCCATGCTCACATACTGGGTGCAGGCCTTTGTCACATTAACTTTATTTTCTGTTTTGTTTTTCTTTTCTGCGTTTTTTACCAGTTTATTGAATCAAATGCAAAATGAGTTTTTTTGTTTTTATGCCATGAGGTTCTGCATCGTACCATGACATCTCTGAGTGATCATCTTTCACTCCTGAATGATGAATTCCCGCGGCAGCTGTCAATCAATGGCTCCAAGGTTGTTTCATCTTCCCCAGAGGTCACGGCTGGGAATTAGTTACACGAATATTATTGTCTGGTTGCGATTCAGTTGCTGATTGTTTTGGAACTTTCTGTCCAGAGATACCGAGAAAGCTGGGCACAGGGTGGCTGCATAAAAGCATTTCTCGCCTTTTTTTTTTTTCCAATACTAGTTTAAAAAAAAAAGCTTCAAAAAATTATTTTTGTATACATTTTTTGACAGGTTTAAACATATCCAAGATCTACATTACTGTGTACTCCAGCAGCCAGAGAGGTCTGTTCTTTATTTTTGGAATAAAAGAAAAACAAGTTTTGGTTGCACCCAGGTTAAAGGGATGCTAAATTGCATCCGAATGAAAAGCAACGCAAAACTCGCTTTATAAAGCAGCTTCTTTACTGCCAAGCGAGCAGGTTTTGTCTGCAGAAAGAGCATTGCTAATGGTACAATCTGCCATACTATTCTGTACTGTAAATAGGATCTACTAAATATTTCAGAAATCTAAACCTTTACGAGGGGCCAAGACTATTTTCCCCAACAGACAGATGTAAATAATCCCTTATGCGAGGATTTCAATCTCAAAGTAACTTTATTTTCATTATAAATTGCTAATTATTCCACAAATTAACAGACTCCATGCTGTTAATGAAGTGGCGCAATCACTATGTCTAAGGCCTCTTCACACTTCTGTTTTTTGACCATCAGTCAAAATCCGCCAGGTTTTGAAAAAAACGGATCCGCCATTTTTTTTTTTTTTTTGCGGATCCGTTTTTTTCCCCATTGAGTTGCATTACTGGCGGATCTTGACGGATGGCCAACCGTTGGATCCGTTTTTGTGAGGAACCGCCAAATTTTTTGCGTCCGCCGGCATGCATGGACGGACCTTGCAACGTTTTTTTTTTTTGTTGTTGGATCCGCATTTTCCATTGCGCATGCCCAGAGAAAGGAACTCAGGGAGAAAATTAACCCTGAAAACCTTTCTGGCGGCCGAAAATTTTTTCTCTCTCTTTTCTCTCTCTTTTCTCTCTCTTTTCTCTCTCTTTTCTCTCTCTTTCTCTCTCTTTCTCTCTCTTTCTCTCTTTCTCTCTCTTTTTTCTCTCTCTCTTTTTTCTCTCTCTCTTTTCTCTCTCTCTCTTTTCTCTCTCTCTCTTTTCTCTCTCTCTTTTCTCTCTCTCTCTTTTCTCTCTCTCTCTTTTTCTCTCTCTCTCTTTTCTCTCTCTCTTTTCTCTCTCTCTTTTCTCTCTCTCTCTTTTTCTCTCTCTCTCTTTTTCTCTCTCTCTCTTTTTCTCTCTCTTTTTCTCTCTCTTTTTCTCTCTCTTTTTCTCTCTCTCTTTTTCTCTCTCTCTTTTTCTCTCTCTCTTTTTCTCTCTCTCTTTTTCTCTCTCTTCTT